>NC_143043.1:14168364-14468364 GCF_057628025.1 Oncorhynchus mykiss | reverse complement strand
AATGAGACAAATGCTCTACGAATGAAAACACAAAATGTATAGATTTGTTTTGGCAGATCATCTGTGTTACTGTAACGTGTGGTCAAGGTCTCCCTCTAGTGGACTGTAATACTGACTGTGCAGACGGCAATACAGGGAAAGGAATCTATGCAATGAATATAAATGTCTTCTACGCATTTGATTAACGAAATGAAATACAACTTCCAGACGTGTTTTGATGTGACTAATTAATCTAACACAAAGGCTAGATTCATATATTTCTTTATAAGAGATGAAAACAACTCCTATAACTTATTTCAGAATTTTGTATTGCAAAGGGTCAGGTGAGTTCAGGACATGAGACGGCGATAGAAAGCTAGTGACCACCAGATATCAGCACTGAGCTACACCTTGATATTCAACTGCGCTTTGCCATCATTGATGGGGGGAAGAGAGTGTCTCCTGAAGTAATCCATAACAGCCGTCTTCACAGAAAACAGCAATATACACGGACGGAGACACACAGTCTGATGTACAGTCATTCATGTGGGGTCCACAATAATCTGTATTTTTTTTTTAAATGGCATTGATTACATCTACATACAACCTTTTCACAGTTTCTCATAGGGTGCTACAAGTTTCATACTGTACCTGTCTGGGGCAATTCAATTACAAAGCAACATGATATCCTAAAATCAACCTAAATGAACACAAAAGAATCCATAACTAATGCTGGGGATGTGGGTAAACAGAGAATGTCCACAGCCACATGAAACAGTCATTAATTTAAGGCTCCGACGCCCAAAGCCATCAAATCAAATTATATTTGTAAACAGAGCTAAATCAGCTCTAGTTTACAAAGGGTAGTCCCTCAGAAACAACAAAGGGTCACAACTTCCTCTCTATATCTTATTATCTATGTTCATTTGAGCTTCGCTGCCTCGTGTGTCTCTAATCTAATCTCCTTCTCTATTGAGAGATCATCTAGTTTATCTTTAGACCTGGAGTGAATAAGAGTGAGGTGATTATTACATTTAATGAGACCTCAGACCAGACACAGCCAGCCCAAGCTAATACATTGTGATGAGCTACTGAGCGCAACACACTCATCTGAAGCAACAACAGCAGGATCCCCACTGAGGATTCACTCCCTGATTGTGACTGATGAGTGTTCCTTCTCCTCCGTCACGTTTGCATCTCCTCAAGAAGCTGCCGCCGTGCGGTCTATATTTAGAAAAGGTTTTCTCGCCAAATAACAACATCAATGTTCTGTAGCGAGCTGTCTCACTCAGCCCATTTACACTGAACTGTAGGACCTTCATTTGATCACCTTGTTGCAGGGGAACTGCGGGACATTTAAAACTTGTAGTGTATTTGAGGTTTAGAAAGGCTTCTGAAGTTTGTCATTTCCACTTACTAATGTAAGATTTGATTTTCCCTTACGGAAAATGAATTTTAATACACATAATACTTCACATTTCCTGTTGCTGCAGGGAATATTTTTCCTGCTGTAGCAACCCAAATTAAGGTCCTACATCTGCTGGTATAAATCCTTTCCATACTGTATTCTCTCTCTAAGAAAGGCAGTAATGAGGCCAGTAATAATGTGAGGAGAAGTGAGAATGTCTTGTTGAGTAAGTTAGCATCCAAATAATTAAAGAGTAATCATGTGCCAAATCACTGTGCTTGGATAGTATTGGCAATTCTGTGCTTTTTGAAGAGATTGTAATGCCATAGCAACCTGGTCCACACGGTAATTGCTACCACATAGAGCTAACTGGGAGATGAGACTATTGCAATAGTGATCCTAAAATGTATACATTTGTGGATAGTATAACGATCATGGGCTTAATCATCTAAGCATGTAAGATTTTTGCAGTGTATTGGGACATTAAATGCATTTTAATTCAATTGTTACTTCATTTGAGTGTACCACCATGCAAAATTATATAGGTATCTCCCTCTTTGGATTCCATGGGGTTCATCAATGATTGAACCAGCTTGTTGATTATTTGCATTCTACACTCTGGGCTCTATTTTCGGGTTGCGTTAAGCAAGAGCAATTGTCAAATGCATTCTCGTTTGCAATTCTGACCTGTTAAAGCCAGAGCTCTTCTATTTTCTAGCCCTAATGCTAGGATTGGTAATTTACCTGCCTTACATAAGCTTGCTTGCGCTGAGGTGGGAAGGGTGGTAATATCTGAGGTGTGTCCTAAAACAATGTGAGCCGAAGTGCCAATTTCAGTCAGCGCTGGAGGGGATATTTAAGACCAGCCAAAAGCTGGTCTTGGTGTTAGTTTTTTTTTATCACTTTGGTACTATTTTCACAAGTATGTGGTGAATTTTCAAAACTCTTAGTAAAAAACTCCAAACTGGTAACACAGCCAGTCTTACATTCTAAACCTTTCATTGTGCATTCATTTTGTTTGTAGACATATTTTTTACTGCAATTTGGATGAGAACCTATGGCCAAATACTCAAGACAGGCATGATGCAAACTAGTGCCTGCTAAACATTGTTTCTTTCAAACCCTGATTTGTCCATCGGACTGTCAGATGGTGAAGCATGAGTCATCATTCCAGACTACGTGTTTCCACTGCTCCAGAGTCCAACAGCGGCGAGCTTTACACCACTCCAGCTGACACTTGGCATTGCGCATGGTGATATTAGGCTTGTGTACAGCTGATCGGTTATGGAAACCTATTTCATGAAGCTCCTGATAACAGCACTTACAGTTGACCGGGGCAGCTCTAGCAGGGCAGAAATTTGGCAAACAGACTTGTTGGAGAGGTGGGATCCTATGGTGGTGCCACGTTAAAAGTCACTGAGCTCTTCAGTAAGGCCATTCTACAGCAAATGTTTGTCTATGGAGATTGCATGGCTGTGTGCTCGATTTTATACACCTGTCAGCAACGGGTGTGGCTGATATCGACAAATCCACTCATTTGAAGGGGTGTCCACATTTTTTTGTGTTTACAGTGACTTCGGAAAGTATTCAGACCCTTTGACTTTTTCCACATTTTGTTACGGTACAGCCTCATTCTAAAACGGATAAAATAAATATAAATTTGCAGCAATCTACACACAATACCACAAAATTACGAAGCAAAAAAAGGTTTTTTAGAAATGTTTGCAAATTTATAAACATAAAAAACAGAAATACCTTTAATACCCTTTGCTATGAGACTCGGAATCGAGCTCAAGTGCATCCTGTTTCCATTGATCATCCTTGAAGGCACTGAAGGTCCCCAAGAACACAGTGGCCTCCATTGTTAAATGGAAGAAGTTTGGAACCACCAAGACTCTTCCCAGAGCTGGCCGTCCAGCCAAACTGAGCAATGGGCGCAGAGAGTTCCTCTGTAGAGATGGTAGAACGTTCCAGAAGGACAACCATCTCTGCAGCACTCCATCAATCAGGCCTTTATGGTAGAGTGGCCAGACATAAGTCACTCCTCAGTAAAAGGCACGTGACATCCTGCTTAGAGTTTGCCAAAAGACACCTAAAGACTCCCAGACCATGCGAAACTAGATTCGCTGGTCTGGCTTCACCTTAAAATCAAATTAATAGGTTGTCATTGTATGGATAATCCGATTGCTTCCTAATGTTTCAGTAAACCATTATCCAACACTTCAATTATTTAAGTGTCATCATGAAAACTTACTATCTCTTCACTTTTTCAGTGGTTACATCTATTTTTTCCTGTTATTGTGAACTGTAGGCTATAAAAAATTAAACTTTTCAACGGAAGGCCTATCACAAACCTCTTTTTGTAGTTGATTCTGGTAAGCTAATAAAAGCATTAACCAGCCTATTATCTCTGAAGTTCATTCATTTATCGTGATGGATACTTAAACTGTACATTAAGGCTACTGTTAAAGCACTCACATAGGCTACTTATCTGCCAGAGTGCGTGAGATAACTAGTCCTACCGGTAAGTGCGGTCTAAGCAATTCCCATATGATATCATGTTACCTCCCTACATTGATTCTATTGATGGAAAACCATTTGTTTGCCTCTTGTGTGGTACACATTTAATTTAACGTTTAATTCTAGCTCACAATCAAGGATGGCTGTGTGTTCCCTCCAGCAGTAGTGAAGTGTAGGCCTATTACTATGTAGCCTTGAGACACTGTCCTACTGGACTCTGTGCCGGTCCCTACTTCAATGTAATACATTTTTGAGAAATAGCATCCCCATGAGGGTAGCTTCATCTCAATATATTTGTACATTTTAGGCATTTACAATATTTTCCATTGTCCTTTCTCTTGTTTATAGTATGGGTATATTCACACTAATATTCCCTTATGTAATTAAGCTTTTACACGTTTTGTTCTGTCTTTATAATATTGATAAAAATGTCATTTGTAGAGCGCATTTCCCACACTGCCATGTGTGCTCCCTCTCCGCACACCTGTCACCATTGTTACGCGCACCTGCACGTTATCAGACTCACCTGGAATCCATCACTTCCCTGATTACCTTCCCTACATATGTCACTCCCTTTGGCTCCTCCCCCATGTGTTATTGTTTCCGTTCCAGTGTTAAGTCTGTGTGTTGTTCGTGTTTCTTGTTTTGTTTTATTTTATGTTGTGTTTACTTATTAAAACACTCGCTCCCTGAACTTGCTTCCCGACTCTCAGTGCACATCGTTACAAACACTCAATGCACAGTGCTTGCTCCTGTGTGCAAATCACTTTCAGTTTCAGATGATTTATTCTATTTTATTTATGAAAGAAAGCTCATACTGGTCTTTATTATTTACAATTTATTCATTATATTTTATCTTAATTAAATGGATTTATAATAAGAAAACTAAAATACTTTTGACAGTAGCCTATGTATTGTCTACCTAAAAGACCCGTTAATACATTTGAAGTCCTTCAAAATAGAAACCACATATCCTAATGTTAGAAAGTAGAATACAAACTGGATATAGGCTACTGTGGGTGGGGTAGGCTAAATAATAACAACTGAATAGGCCTTATTAAAAGAATGGTGATAAAGGAAATGAAAAATGGTTAAGCAGTAGAGCGAAATTTGAGTGGGAAAGAAGGCCGACTCTATTTTTTAAATCTGCTCGATTTAAGCTCTGCTCCTCACTCCACACTCGCCTACTTACATGCTCTGGCATTCAAAAGCAGCCCTGCTTTAGGCTATCAAAAAACTGTCAATTAATATTCATATCAATGGATGGATCAGGGAATGAATGGCTGCAGCAACCATTACATGGTATGACAAGCTGCATAACAAATTAGGCAAAATACCAATGTCATTCAAACGAGATAATAAGTCATTCAAACGAGATAATAAGTCGTTCAAACAACTTAGTATCTTGCTTGAACTACAAGGACTGTGGCGGTCATTGAATTTTGCCAGCCGGTGATTGTCAAGCAAATAACTGCCGGTCTCCCGGTGATTGACCGTAATTAACATAAACACATTTAGCATCTCCTGGCTTCCAAGCATAACCTACAAGCCACTGATGCAGACCTTCGGAACATCTACACTATTGTTCAAAAGTTTGGGGTCACTTAGAAATGTCCTTGTTTTTGAAAGAAAAGCACATTTTTGGTCCATTAAAATAACATCAACTTGATCCGAAATACAGTGTAGACATTGTTAATGTTGTAAATGGCTATTGTAGCTGGAAACGGCTGATTTTTAATGGAATATCTACGTAGGCGTACAGAGGCCCATTATCAGCAACCATCACTCCTGTGTTCCAATGGCACGTTGTGTTAGCTAATCCAAGTTTATCATTTTAAAATGCTAATTGATCATTAGAAAACCCTTTTGCAATGATGTTAGCACAGCTGAAAACTGTTGTGCTGATTAAAGAAGCAATACAACTGTCCTTCTTTAGACTAGTTGAGTATCTGGAGCATCAGCATTTGTGGGTTCAATTACAGGTTCAAAATGGCCAGAAACAAAGACTTTCTTCTGAAATTCGTCAGTTTATTCTTGTTCTGAGAAACGAAGGCTATTCCATGCAAGAAATTGACAAGAAACTGAAGATCTCGTACAATGTTGGGTACTACTTCCTTAACCAGAATAGAAAGATGAGTGGGAGGCCCCGGTGCACAGTTTGAGAAACAGATGCCTCACAAGTCCTCAACTGGAAGCTTCATTAAATAGTAACCGCAAAACACCAGTCTCAACGTCAACAGTGAAGAGGCGACTCCGGGATGCTGGCGTTCTAGGCAGAGTTGCAAAGAAAAAGCCATATCTCAGACTGGCCAATAAAAATAAAAGATTAAGATGGGCAAAGTAACACTGGACAGAAGAAGATTGGAAAAAAATGTAATGTAAAGTTTGAGGTGTTCGGATCACAAATAAGAACATTCGTGAGACGCAGAAAAAATGAAGAAAAAATGCTGAAGGAGTGCTTGACGCCATCTGTCAAGCATTATGGAGGCAATGTGATGGTCTGGGGGTACTTTGGTGGTGGTAAAGTGGGAGATTTGTACAGGGTAAAAGGGATCTTGAAGAAGGAAGGCTATCACTCCATTTGCAACGCCATGCCATACCCTGTGAATGGCGCTTAATTGGAGCAAATTTCCTCCTACAACAGGACAATGACCCAAAGCACAGCTACAAACTATGCAATATTTATTTAGGGAAGAAGCAGTCAGCTGGTATTCAGTCTGTAATGGAGTGGCCACCCCAGCCACCGGATCTCAACCCTATTGAGCTGTTGTGGGAGCAGCTTGACCGTATGGTACGTAAGAAGTGCCAATCCAACTTGTGGGTGGTGCCTCAGGAAGCATGGGGTGAAATCTCTTCAGATTACCTCCATAAATTGACAACTGGAATGCCAAAGGTCTGCAAGGCTGTAATTGCTGTAAATGAAGTTTTCTTTGATGAAAACAAAGTTTGAAGGATACAATTATTATTTCAATTAAAAATCATCATTTATAACCTTGTCAAGGTCTTGACTATATTTCTATTCATTTTGCAACTAATTTCATGTATATTTTCATGGAAAACAAGGACATTTCTAAGTGACCACAAACTTTTAAATGGTAGTGTACATTTTTAAAGGTCTAATAAGTCCATGTAATATATCCTAGACCATGTCAATCAATCATTTATTTTAGACAGGTCTAAAAGAAACATGATATGAAGAAAATATTTTTCAGAAGAACAGAATAGCATACTCTGAGTTGTCCTTATGTTAGGCCTTGATCTGGCTATGCCATATGGCTGTGGGCTACACTAGTTCATTTTGCACACAAGATTTGCTTAGAATTGTGTTGCATTATTTTATAGTTTGAAATATATAACTGAACATAGCTGAATAAAATGTAAATAATATTTTCTCAAAACGATTTGAGGGAGTGAGCACATGCGGTCTGTGTTGAGCGGTTTACAAAGAAACAGGTACACCTATTTGCTTAATAGGATATTTGAATATTTTATATAGTCTAAAGCTGCATGATGCGATTCTAATAATGATTTGAAAAAACTCATGAAAGGCATGAGCTCCGCTTTGTTTTTTTTGTGCAGGCTGTACACACTTGATCAGTCTCTCATTCAAAATTTTACAACCATTTGATAATGCCTCAAATGTTCCAGCTGAATCCCCTTTGTGTGGTCATAATGCCCCCTAAAAAAAATCCATGCATTTTGCAGCCAATTGCAGCCAACGCCCTTGGGCTGAATATAATAATTATAATTCCCTTCTACCGGCTGCGAGCCGAAGCACCTCTCACTCACATGGCTCTCTGTCACCTGATCAGGTCTTTCTCACAGGCTACAAATAAAGACAGACACATCAGGGATGCAAACTGCGTGCGTCCTTATCCAACACCTAACGAACAGCAATCTACTATCCCCCCTAGTACAAAAGTTGACTTATTCTATTCGAGAAACAAATATTACAAACAAAGTCTGGGACAGTTGTGGGATGCGATAGATCCCTGTTTTAAGCAATGAGCCTGACAACAGAAGATGACATTTAGCTTAAAATGTTGGTAAACTATTAGGCTATTTCTTCACATTATAAGTGCAGCAATGTGCACACAGCAGAAGGTTATGAGCGCGAATGTTCCATTAGCAGGAAAACACCATCATCAAAAGTGGCCACAAATGCAATTATGCATGTAATGCTTTTATTATAAAAGGTGCATTTTTATGGTGAAAATTATCTTCCCCAAACTTGAAACTCAAACGCTGCGTATGTATGCCAGTTAGGCTCTACACCTATTGTAAAGCTGATTAATGAGCTTAATTTTAAGAAGTTATTTGGTCACTTTAGTTGTGATACAAACCGTATTCAAACATATAGGCCTATGGGCTAAGCTACATGACAGGTGCGACTACGATTTTAAAAAGTCGCCAAGCATGTGCTGTTTCATGCCCTAAGCTGGGCATCATTCACAGGTGATAATATATAATTCCCAAGTGACAGGCAAATATTGTCACCCATCACACTATTATTGACTTAATCTTGGCTTTACATATACTAAGTAATATATGTGTAAAATTTGTTTTGATTTAGAATGGACCATTTTCATGCACTCGTCTCGAAACAGGGGCAACGGAAGACAATGCGCGATCTATGCACTGAAATAGCGATTGGAGGACGCTTTTCCCGTGGTTCATTTTCATGCCAGCCAGGTAGGAAACACTCCTGTTGTAAAGAAAAGCAATGTGCTTAATATTGGGAAAGTTGAGAAATACATATAGTATGCCTAGCCTATAGAAAGCTGAGTAGAGGCCATTGCTCTGTTTTCTGAGGCAACTGCATAGCCCATAGAAATGTTTCTGCAACATGAGCTCATGGGCTCTCGTTGATTAGATTTTCGATCACATTTGCATTGATGTCAGGGTGATTAGAGTGACAATAGAGTCCTGAATACAAGGCAGTTATCAACTTTGGCAGGCTACTGTTAGGTTTTAAATGAACCTATTTAAACTCACGGATGATCAGAAAAGCATAAACCAAGTTTATTCACACATTGGGTCAAAATAGCTGCAACAGACAAAAGACATTCACACAAGTGGTAATATATATACCCCAATGTGGGTGGAGTCTCCTTCTCTCTAAACATTGCATCTTTATTACTAGGCAACAAACTGTTCCTTCTCCCTTAATGTGACCTGACCTCGACCCCCCTTCTCACTAATCCACAGCTCTCCACCCTTATCAGTGCCTGCCAACATATCGTATTCCCTGCACTCAGTACATTCCAAGCTTCATTGCCTCTACCATATACATTCCTCCTACAGATAATCATTAACTTCAGGTGTAGACCCTCTAGACCATAGCACTCAATATTTCAATAGGATACCTGATAATTAACACTATTCCAAGTTCAGGAGTCAGAACCCAGAATCCATCACTACTGATGACCATCAGCAGCATCAGAGCTTGGAGAAGCCTTTGAATTTGACTGCCGTCATGACTCGGGATCGCTGGTCTGGCGGTAATACGGTCAATTTAGTGTCTCGACTTGTTTTAAAAAAAGCATTTTTACTAAGTCATTCAAGCGAGATAATTCCAAGAGTCTGTTTTTTTGTTTTTTTTTGCCTTGGGCTTCAGGGCCACCTTATGTAAAATCTATAGGTGTACCAAATGGTTAGGTGATCATGAATTAAGAGCAGTCGGATTACGTAATAGTCAAATGTATTTTAACAAAAGAGAAGATAATCATATCAAAAGTAATGTGATCATTGCATTGTGAATGGACATTATATGAACATGTATTGCAATGAAACACTGATTAAGTTTGGTGTAAAAGTGACTGTATGATTTTGTGTGTTGTATTTAGTATTCAATTGAAAATGTGCTTAGAGGTTTGAAATAACTTCCCTTTAGAAGATCCGTTTTGAGTTTTGTACTAAGAGTTGTGAAAATATACCACATTCTTGTGAAAATGTACCACATACGTGTGAAAATGTACCACATACTTGTGAAAATGTACCACATACTTGTGAAAATGTACCACATACTTGTGAAAATTGCACCAAAGTGATAAATACAACAGAAACATTTCCCCCCAATTTTGTTTAATGAGATTAAAAACCAAGCGTTCTCTCCTCTCAATTAAGGCATTTATTTTGTCCTGCCCAATGCATTCGCTGCGGAGTCAAGACAATTAAGGGTTAGGCTCGTGAGATCACTTTGAAATAAATCTTAATCCTCTAAGCTTTATTAAAATATCAAGTTTGGGAGCAGCAAAACAGTGAGCGGACATCCCCTTTTCATCTCTGTAGGCTATTTGACATTATTTTAGCCAGCCCCTGTTATCATTTAGGATTTGGATGTGCGTTAAAGCCTACATGGAGGGGTTATATGCCCATCATGGAGCGGGAGATGAGAGGATCCAGTGACACTCATATTTAGAAACATTTACGTATCACGCCATCCCCGAACCTATAGCGGTATCGCCAGCGTTAAGGTTTACCATTGCATTAGGTTTGCCAAAATAGAGCTCTCTATACGGAAACTATACAATGATGCGTAGGGCATTGAACATCCACTTAACAGATCACATTTAGTGTACATGCATGGTACATCTAGGTGAAGTGGACATTACATAAGCCAAATAAATGTACCTTACAGAAACAGAATATCTGTGGACATTGTAACGACTCTTAGATCTTGGTCTGAACCTTTAACAACCCAATGGAAAGCTTCACATACTGCAGTTCCTTTGTCCTAAACAAAGACCAGAGGTTACAGGACATACTGCACATCTAATCAAAGGAGAGAAAGAGGGAACTGCAGGCTGTAAGTAGGGGGCTGCGGTGCAGGGTTTCATACAACGGGGAAAACAATGTCAAACTGACTTCACTGTTGTTATTGGGTCAGTCCAAAGTCCCTTAGATACAGCAGGAACAAACGAACCACAGTCGCATATTATGACACCTTGGACCTAACACGTGACTGTGGTTATTGACCTGAAATGACATGTACAGTTGAAGTCGGAAGTTTACATACACTTAGGTTGGAGTCATTAAAACTTGTTTTTCAACCACTCCACAAATTTCTTGTTAAGAAACTATAGTTTTGGAAAGATTACATTTCAAGAATTGTGAAAAACTGAGTTTAAATGTATTTGGCTAAGGTGTATGTAAACTTCTGACTTCAACTGTACCTAAAGTTTGTTAGTCTTGTCAGTTTACGGACTTAACTCCACACTGACCATGGTCATGTGAATCTGTAGAATCTCACACCAAGGTGCCCTCATCTTAACTGAACTGGCTAAACTGTAGTCTGGATTGGCCTCTGCTGTTCTACCACATTCTTGGTCAATGAAGCAAATGGTAGCACTGGCACTTGACTCACACTCCCAAGAGCTTTCAACTATTATTAAATAGCATTGAACATTTTTTATAATTATATGCATAAATCTGATTTAACATTGGTAATGAACATCTGTGCTTCATAACACTAATGCAAACTACATAGCTACTGTAATTCACTAATAAAATACTCAATCATTACCATTGATGAGTCAGATTTCAACAAATTTTAATCCAGAAGACAAACTTAATTGATTCATCATGTAGATTCCATTTTGAATCAGTGTTTTAAGGTAACACAACATTTACTTAAAAGTTACTAAGATATAACAAGGAAATATACATAAAGCCCACTAATCAACTTCAATGTGGTATTGTAAACACTGGCAGCCGATTTTCAGAGCATGAGCACCATGTAAGATATTCAGTCCCAATGGCACAATAAATCCTATTAAGTATTCCACTGTCATAGACCTACTCCCCCCTGCTATTAATCAGCCTCAATCGGATTTACAGTGATTACATTTCTGAGGGATCTGGCTTTGGGTTTGGAGCCCTTGCTGATGACTGTGGTATGAAGAAACCAGAAGCCTGGTCTTCATTAAAACCTATCATAATGTCACCCTTTCAATACATCTTGGTAATGCTAAATAAACAGTACACCCGTGGATACCTTCTTAGGGTCGTGCTGCTACTGGGACTTGATCTGCACAGGAATCGCTCCATTTATCATTCACCTTCAAGGATTGCCACTGAATTAGTGAGCTGTTCCGGCTTCTCATGGCTGTTGGACACTCTAAATAATACTGTAAAAGACATCTTCGGCATTAAACAACCTACAAGAAGTGAACAGCCTTCTGCTTTTGTTAAGTCTGAATTACCCTTAGTGACCTAAGGGTTTGTGTATGACAAGAGCTCCAGAGGAGTGTGACATTATGACATGACACCAGTAAAGCCTCTCTCCTTGGCTAAGACCATCATTAAATTAGCAATACTTGTCGCACATGGCAGAGCAATTCACCTGCATAATGTAGCTGAGCTGCAGCAGCAACAACAATAACTGTCTTGTCAGACACTTTCATGATCCTAAAGCACTGATGTGTCTTGGGAACAGGTGAGTAGAAGCTACACTCGTTACCAGTACAGATCTGTACTGCACATTCTGCACATTCTTACAACAAAGAATATTTAAATCCAGGGTCAAAGGGTGACCAACTCAGAGTAGGACATGCCGCTACACTCTGAGAAAAGGGTTCCAAAAGGGTCCTTAGGCTGTCCCCATAGGAGAACCCTTTTAGTTTCCAGGTAAAATCCTCTTTAGTTCCACTCTTACCGGAAAAAACACATGATTTTAAGTGACATTTCCATGTCATGCACAAGAGTGTGCAAAGCTATCTTGTTATGATGTGGATTTTCACATGTGAAATCATGCAAAACCATGTGTTTTTGGAATGCTTCAAATGTGATATTTCACATGAAGTTTCACATGTGGATTCAAATGTTCACATCAGATTTCACAGGTGATGCCCTGCAAACAAAAATGAGTCACGGCATTCTTATCCTCCTGCTATGCCACCCTGTCTGTGTACATAACGGATTTCTACACTTTGGACTTCAAAGTAAATCTCAGCTTTTTTTAAAATACACTCAAGGCCTTTATGGTAGAGTGGCCAGACGGAAAGACACTCCTCAATAAAAAGGCACATGACAGTCCGCTTGGAGTATGCCAAAAAGTACCTAAATGCCTCTTAGACCATGAAAAACAAGATTCTCTGGTCTGATGAAACCAAGATTAAAATCTTTGGCCTGAAGTCCAAGCATCACGTCTGGAGGAAACCTGGCACCATCCCAACGGTGAAGCATGTTGGTGGCAAGCATCATGCTGTGGGAATGTTTTTCAGTGGCAGGGACTGAGAAGCTAGTCAGGATCGAGGGAAAGATGAATGGAGCAAAGTACAGAGAGATCCTTGATGAAAACCTGCTCCAGAGAGCTCAGGACCTCAGACTTGGGCGGAGGTTCAACGGGACAACAACCCTAAGCACACAGCCAAGACAATGCAGGAGTGGCTACGGGACAAGTCTCTGAATGTCCTTGAGTGGCCCAGCCAGAGGCCGGACATCTCTGAAGAGACCTGAAAATAGCTGTGCAACGACTCTCCCCATCCAACCTGATAGAGCTTGAGAGAATCTGCAGAGAAGAATGTGAGAAACTCCCCAAATACAGGTGTGCTAAGTTTCTAGCAAGAAGACTCAAGGCTGTAATCCCTACCAAAGGTGCTTCAACAAAGTACTGAGTAAAGGGTCTGAATACTTATGTAAATGTGATATTTCAGTTTTAAATTTTTTATAAAATTGCAAAAATGTCTAAAAACCTGCTTTTGCTTCGTCATTATGGGGTACTGTGTTTAGATTGATGAGGGTAAAATGATAGTTGAACATAATTTAGCTGAACAGCAATAACACATTGAATTACACATTTGAAAACATGATCACGTGAAGTGTTCCAAAAACACATTGATAACACATGACACATGATGACATGTAACTACACTTATCCATTGCTGTTAATTTTGTGGTACATTTTACAGTCATTATATGGTAAATGTCTACAGTAATAGGATACTGTATTAGTGTATTGCTATATATTTACTGTCAATCGCTGTCAATCGCAATACACCCTTCCTGCAAATTAACTTGGCATGCCTCCAATGAAATTGTATTTAAACGTATAAAATACTGTAGAGGTGCTTATGCAACAAACTGTTTTTAAAAATCCCGTCATTTTACAGTAAGTTACCGGCTACTGAGTTGCGATGAAAATAGTGAAAACAACATTTAATACATTTCTACAGCTTAACTGTATTTTCTGAGTAAATATACAACAACAAACTGTTTTCATTAAGTACACAGAAATGTGTATTTATTTATTTTCAAGAGCTTAAAATTAGGAATTGGATTTTGGTTTACTTTCTGAATTGAATGGAATTTAAAGGAAAAATATACCCACAATCACTAATTCATGTAATTTACAGTGTTAAATAACACAATGTTTTTTTGTGAACAAATGTTTAATTTTGTTGTTATAATAAGGTTGGTAGCAATGTGAAAATCATTTTCGAAAATATGTTGCAGCACACATCAACTACAAAACCCACAATGCAATGCTGTCTATAGCCTGGTTGACAAGCTAGCTAGTAAAGGTGCAAAGCTGTCATCAAGGCAAAGGGTGGCTACTTTGAAGAATTTCAAATATAAAATATATTTTGATTTGTTTAACACTTTTCTGGTTACTACATGATTCCATATGTGTCATTTAATAGTTTTGATGTATTCACTATTTTTATACAATGTAGAAAATATAAAAAAATAAAGGGAAAACACTGGAATGAGTAGGTGTGTCCAAACTTTTGACTGGTACAGTAGCTCAGAGTTAAACAAAAACAATATAACATTAAAAACGTTAATTGACCTCAACATTGCTTAGCACACTTTGGTACTCAACCACACCTAGGATTTGAACTCACAACCTCTTAGCTTGTAGAGTCATACGTTTTATGTAAGCATTGAGTGCTAGGAATATGGGACCAAATACTAAACATTTTAAAACTACTTTAATACACATACAGTAAGTGAATTTGTTTCAATACTTTTGGTCCCCTAAAATGAGGGGGCTATGTACAGAAAGTGGTGTAATTTCTAAACAGTTCACCGTGAAATGAAAATAACCTCAAATAAAGGCTGACAATATGTACTTTAACCTCATAGTAATAATGACGGTACAATTTCCTTTCTTTCCCCATTTCCCCTTTTTTTGTGAACAAATGTGCTATACACTTTCCAAAGACCCATGTTTCCATCCAACCACTTCATACAGATTAATTACCTGATGCATGAAAAAGGTCACGACTGGGCTGATGGAAACATCAAATGCCGGTACAATTTTAAGACAATTTGTTCTTTCGACATGGTGGGATCTTTTTGTGATGTCATATGTTGTGTGGTCCTCCCACTACGACTCGGGAAAGCATGCAGTTTATTTGGCTACAGATTAAATAAATGATGATGAATTTCACACGGTGGTGAAAAAAAGTCAGTTGGATGGAAACCCATCTCCGTTGGGAAAACGTGCAAATTGTTTTATGCAGACTTTAAAATATTCAAATTGAAAATTTGTCGCAAATTGGATGGGAACCTAGCTTGTGAAAGGCAGCAATACGCAACATACCGTCTAGTCTGCCGGAAAGCAACATGAAGAAGAAGAAGAATAAAAATAAGAAGAAGATGAAGGTTGAGCACTTCTTTTGACATTGTAAGTTAATTTTTAAGAACTTAACAATTAAAGGTCAATAACAGTCAAAATCATGTTTTAATGATTTGGATGATATTTGAAGGTAACCAGATGAAGGTATGATGACCAAAGTATGAAAAATGACTGTTACTATGACATTGATAAAGTTTGATTATAAGGTTACTGGTCCATGTCAAACACTTGGATTCATTATTAAGGGGGCAAGGTGACATCACCTGAACTCTCATTTTAATACACCAAATGTACCACAATATTCTCTTACAGAATTTAAATAAGTACCGCTTTGTAACCAACATCTGAGAAGGCGTATTTGGAGATGGGCATGGTATAAATAGCTACTGGTGCCAAAATTTGACTGTAGTGGTCAGCAAATATAATAAAAAAGTTTACCCTATTGATCTATGGGAAAGATACTTGTATTTTTGCCCTTTCCTCTGTGTTGGGTCTTAGTTAGTTACTGTGAACCGCATCACAAGAGACATGCCAAACGGGAGATATAAATCTAAATATATATATATATATATACACAGTGCCTTGCGAAAGTATTCGGCCCCCTTGAACTTTGTGACCTTTTGCCACATTTCAGGCTTCAAACATAAAGATATAAAACTGTATTTTTTTGTGAAGAATCAACAACAAGTGGGACACAATCATGAAGTGGAACGACATTTATTGGATATTTCAAACTTTTTTAACAAATCAAAAACTGAAAAATTGGGCGTGCAAAATTATTCAGCCCCCTTAAGTTAATACTTTGTAGCGCCACCTTTTGCTGCGATTACAGCTGTAAGTCGCTGTAAGTCGCTTGGGGTATGTCTCTATCAGTTTTGCACATCGAGAGACTGAAATTTTTCGAGCTCAGTGAGGTTGGATGGAGAGCATTTGTGAACAGCAGTTTTCAGTTCTTTCCACAAATTCTCGATTGGATTCAGGTCTGGACTTTGACTTGGCCATTCTAACACCTGGATATGTTTATTTTTGAACCATTCTATTGTAGATTTTGCTTTATGCAAAGTTCAAGGGGGCCGAATACTTTCGCAAGGCACTGTATATACTGTATATATAGTTGATGCAAATTTAATGTTGGTTGAGTTGCTTTGTGTATCACCAAATTAGCTTGAGATTATTTTTACCGCAATCTGCTCACTGCATCCTCATTGCTTAACATAGGCATTTCAAAGAGCTGTCAGTCAAGGCCTGCTCATTAATATATTTCCCCACCCACTGGGAGACGAGTCAGGATCGAGGGGAAGATGAATGGAGAAAAATACAAAAAGATCCTTGATGGAAACCTGCTCCAAAGCACACAGGACCTCAGACTGGGGCGAAGGTTCACCCTCCAACAGGACAACAACCCAGCCAAGAGAACACAGGAGTGGCTTAGGGACAAGTCTCTGAATGTCCTTGAGTAGCCCAGGCAAAGCCTGGACTTGAACCTGATCAAACATCTCTGGAGAGGGAAAGGGGGATACCTAGTCAGTTGTACAACTAAAATGTGTCATCTGCATTTAACACAACCCCTCTGGTGCGGGGGACATCCACATCATCGGGCACCCAGTGAACAGTGGGTTAACTGCCTTGCTCAGGGGCAGAACAACAGATTTTTTACCTTTTCAGCTTGGAGATTCGATCCAGCAACCTTTTGGTTCATGGCCCAACAGTCCTACCCGCCAGGCTACCTGCCATCCAGAAAATAGCTGTGCAGCGACACTCCCTATCCAACCTGACAGAGCTTGAGAGGATCTTCAGAGATGAATGGGAGAAACTCCCCAAATACAGGTGTGCCAAGCTTGTAGCGTCATACCCAAGAAGACTCGAGGCTGTAATCACTGCCAAAGGTGCTTCAACAAAGCACAGAGTAAAGGGCCTGAATACTTAAGTAAATGTGATATTTCAGTGTTTTATTTGTTATAAATTTGCAAAAATGTCTAAAAACCAATTTTTGCTTTGTCATTATGGGAGTTGTGTGTAGATTGAAGAGGGGGAAAATAATTTATTACATTTTAGAATAAGCCTGTAATGTAACAACATTTGGTAAATGTTAACGGACTATAGGCTATAACTACAGTTTCTATAGGCTATACAGCAATAGGCTACAGGTTTTTGATATGGCACATCCACCTTTGTCAGACAGCAGTTTGTGGTGACATCATACTGTCTAATTGACATCCTATTGCTCAATTGTGAGTGTTTCAGACATGTCACAACAAATATACAATTGAAAGTTAGAATGGACATTTCCCAGGAAAACAGGTGTAAATATTACTATGACTCTATACATGTTTTTGAACCTTGTAATTGACTGTTACACTGTAAAACTAGGTGGTCATGTCACGATACCACTACAAATGCTACTACTTCCACCTCGACCTTCAATCATAATCATCATCATCATCATCATCATCACCTTCATTCACGTGCTTATCGCTGTGTAATACAACCTGTTGTCTACATCATGGACAGTTTGATCAACAATAATATAATCGTGATCACCATCATCATCAACAACAACAGCATCAATAAAACTGTAATTTTAAGACTTGCTTACTTCAGATTTCCATGCAGCATTTGAATGAGGGATGGATGGTGGAGATGGCTTCTTTTGAAGCCACTTTCTAGGTGAAAATAAAGTGCTTGAGCTTCCGGTTGGAGTATAGGGGCTTCTTTTAGTGGCTTTTGAATCATTGTCGAAATGGCCAGAAGTATCCAAATATATTGACAGGCTTGAGGATGCCGATTGACAGTGTTTAACTCCGGCTGTAAGGCGCGCGTCTAGTTTGGAGAGGCATTCGTTTGAGGCTCGGAGCGACTTTTGATCATCTGCTTGACCAGATGTCCCATCCGGTTCAGTCCCATCGCGTTTTATCAAAGCTGGGTCCAAACTTATAGCCTTTCTCAGTCTCCGTTTGGACCTTGTTTCGGATGTTTGCGAGGAGCATGAGAAAACGCTGCTCAGCAACCCGTGCGCGGACATATCGTTATTCTTAACGTTTCACAAAGTAACATAGGCTACTATATCGAGTTCATTAAAGCGATCAGAGATTAAATGGTTACCTTGAATAAACATAATCACACGCCTTCCATTCTCAGTGGTAAGGCTGGCTACCTGTTGCGCCCCATACGACCCTGATATTCAACCAAGAAAACCCACAAACAAAAGTAATTCGCTCAGCTATAGTTCTTCTTTGTTAGTTCTTCCTTTTCATAATTTACAAGAACAGGGATGGTAGTATAGTTTCACAACCGTGGACTCTTGCGTGTCACCAAGCTTCGCCCTTCTGAGTAATAAGAAATAGATGCATGCATCTGACTCATCGCATGAAAACCGCTCTACTCCCAGTCCCGCCACCGTCATAATTAAATGTGATTTCACATCCATAAAATATATTGGAATAGAATAAGATGTGGTTTTGTGGGGTACACTGAAGAAAAAAATGAAGGTTCTTCCTCAGTTCTTAAGGTTCCGTGGATAACTATGTATTAGCATACAGCAAATTGGCCAGTGTTAAAGGCCCAGTGCAGTCAAAACGTGATTTTTTTGTTTAATATATATTGTTTTATAAACACACTGTTGGAATAATACTGTGGAATTGTAAAAATGATGATAATACCCTTTTAGTGTAACAGCTGTTTGAAAATACCACCTGAAATTTCAGCCTATTTTAGTGGGATTGAGTTTTGGCCTGCCTGGTGACATCACCAGGCGGTTTATTAGTTGATAGACAAATAATATAGTTCCAAACCTCTGCCAATAACAGCTAGTTTACAGTTTTCCCCTCCCCAATCAGACTACTCCCAGACAGTCCTAGTAAAATTATTGCTTGAGAAATTGCTCTTTGCTAAGAAGCTACACTACATGGCCAAAAGTATGTAGACACCTGCTCGTCAAACATATCATTCCAAAATCATGGGCATTAATATGGAGTTGGTCCCCCTTTGCTGCTATAACAACCTCCAATCTTTTGGAAGGCTTTCCACAAGATGTTGGAACATTGCCGAGGGGCTTGCTTCCATTCAGCCATTCAGCACAGAATGGTCAAGAATGTCATTGTATGCTGTAGTGTTAAGATTTCCCTTCACTGGAGCTAAGGGGCCTAGCCCGAACAATGAAAAACAGCCCCAGACCATTATTCCTCTGCCACCAAACTTTACAGTTAACACTATGCATTCGGGCAGGTAGTGTTTTCCTGGCATCCGCCAAACCCAGATTCGTCCTTCGGACTGCCAGATGGTGAACACTTTTCCAATGGCTGCGAGCTTTACACCACTCCAGCCGATGCTTAGCACTGCGCATGGTGATCTTAGGCTTGTGTGCGGCTCCTGACTAACAGTTATTGTGCTGATGTTGCTTCCAGAGGCAGTTTGGAACTTGGTAGTGAGTGTTGCAACTGAGGAAAGACGCACTTCAGCACTCGGCAGTCCAGTTCTGTGAGCTTGTGTGGCCTACCACTTCGCGGCTGAGCTGTTGTTGCTCTTAGACATTTCCACTTCACAATAACAGCACTTACTGGAGAAAATCTAGCAAGGCAGAAATTTGACTAACTGACTTGTTGGAAAGGTGGCATCCTATGACGGTGCCACATTGAAAGTCACTGAGCTATTCAGTATAGGCCATTCTACTGCCAATATTTGTCTATAATAATTGCATGGCTGTGTGCTCGGTTTCATACAGCTGTCAGCAACGGGTGAATTTGAAGGGGCATCCATATACTTGTATTTTTATAGTGTATTTTTGTTTCTTTTTAACAATTTTCTATGTAAACAATCACAGTAAGGTACTTAATATTTGAAATGATTTGAAATTGAGATTGGTCTGCATTGGGCCTTTAAAGATACACTATGCAAAAATCTCTCCAACATTTCATAGTGGCTAAAATTCAAACAATTCACCTAATTTTAGTTTATGTGACAAAACAAGCAAGCTGTGATATATATTTTACATAACCAAAACTATTGCATTTTCGTCTGTTTGATGCTGGTGTACAAAACCTCAAGTAAAAGACACAAAATTGTAACTTAAGAACGGGAAGCATGGAAATAGCACACATAGAATAGATATACTGCTTTTTAGACTTGCTTTCAATTAGAATGACAGATCTATAACTTACCTTTCTATGTGAATTTGGTCAGTCACACAAAAAGTTACATGTACCAGCTTTAACTAGTTTAGATTTTTTATTGTAACATTTCCAGTGTTGATTCAAGTGTTAAATTAAGACTACATTACTGTACATTTTACAGTGTAGTGTTGGCGTTAATCAGTGGAAGAAAAAGTACCCAATCGTAATACTTGAGTAAAAGTTAAGATACCTTAATTGACTCAAATAAAAGTGAAAGTCACCCAGTAAAATACTACTTGAGTAAAGATCTAAAAGTATTTGGTTTTAAATATACTTAAGTATCAAAAGGCAAGCAAACAGCTCAGACCCTCGTGCATACAGGCAGTTAACCCACTGTTCCTAGGCCATCATTGAAAATAATAATTTGTTCTTAACTGACTTGCCTAGTTAAATAAAGGTAAAAAAAAATAATAAAATACCCCACAAGACATACCACCAGAGGTCTCTTCACAGTCCCCAAGTCCAAAGCAGACAATGCACAGTACTACATAGAGCCATGACTACATGGAACTCTATTCCACAGGGGAGAAGCTCCAGGTGGTATCCGATTTTAAGTACCTAGGCATCATACTTGATTCCAACCTCTCTTTTAAAAAGCATGTGAAAAAGGTCATTCAAATAACCAAATTCAACCTAGCTATTTTCCGATTTATACGAAATTGTTTGACTACAGAGGTAGCAAAACTGTACTTCAAATCTATGATACTCCCCCACTTAACATACTGCTTGACTAGTTGGGCCCAAGCTTGCTGTACAACATTAAAACCTATTCAGTCTGTCTACAAACAGGCTCTCAAAGTGCTTGATAGGAAGCCCAATAGCCATCATCATTGTCACATCCTTAGAAAGCATGAGCTCTTGAGTTGGGAAAATCTTGTGCAATACACCGACGCATGTTTTGTATTCAAGATCCTTAATGGCCTGGCTCCCCCTCCACTCAATATTTTTGTTAAACAGAAAACCCAGACATATGGCAGCAGATCCACAAGGTCTGCCATGAGAGGTGACTGTATAGTTCCCCTAAGGAAAAACACCTTTAGTAAATCTGCATTCTCTGTGAGAGCTTCCCATGTCTGGAATACACTGCCATCAGACACACATAACTGCACCACATATCACACTTTCACAAAATGCTTGAAGACATGGCTAAAGGTCAATCAGATTTGTGAACATGGTCCCTAGCTGTGTGTTGCCGCTTTCCATGTTGTCTGTTGTCTGTAGCTTGTGAGGTGTGGAAACACTTTGTTGCTTTTATGAATTTTGTCTTGCTGCTTTTTGTTTTATGTTGCTCTGTCTGTATGCTGCGTCTTGCTTGTCCTATGTTGCTCTGTCTGTATGCTATGTCTTGCTTGTCCTATGTTGCTATGTCTTGCTTGTTCTATGCTGCTATTGTCTATATTGTAATTGTTTTTAATAACCTGCCCAGGGACTGTGGTTGAAAATTAGCCGGCTGGCTAAAACCGGCACTTTTACTGAAACGTTGATTAATGTGCACTGTCCCTGTAAAAATAAAAATAAACTCAAACTCAAACATCAGGACCATAATAAATACAAATACAAATGTAAATGTATAATTGAAAATATACTTAACTATCAAAAGTAAAAGTACAAGTATAAATCCTTTCAAATTCCTTATATTAAGCACTGCAGATGGCCACATATTCTAGTTATTTTTATTTACAGGGGCACACTCCAACACTCAGACATAATTTCCAAACAAAGCATGTGTTTAGTAAGTCCGCCATATCAGATGCAGAAGGGATGACCAGGGATGTTCTCTTGATAAATGTGTGAATTAGACCATTTTACTGTCCTGCTAAGCAATCAAAATGTAACGAGTACTTTTGGGTGTAAGGGAAAATGTATGGTGTAAAAAGTATATAATTTTCTCTAGGAATGTAGTGAAGTAAAAGTAAAAGTTGTCAAAAATATAAATAGTAAAGTAAAGTACAGATAACCAAAGAAAGTACTTAAGTAATACTTGAAAGTATTTTTACTAAAGTACTTTACACCACTGGCGCTAATAACAAGTTGAACCAAAACCATGCCCATCATTATCATATTTCCCAGAATGATCTATTGCAGGTCGATTGATTAATTGATCTTATGCTACTAAAATATAAATAACATACATTTTCTAAACTATTCCAATCTTCTAATTGGACTTATTGCACCTGTTACTGAAGTGATTGTTCCAGTTTAGATGTTAAAGGTAATCTCATATCTTAGTCTTCTCAACCCTGACAGTCATTCTGAATGCAGTTAGCGGAAAAAAAAAAAGTTGGATATCCCCACTCTGGTACTCCAATAGGAATTACACATCACTTTGCAAGCCAGCATAATGTGACTTGCAGGCCTGATGTAGCCTGTAAACTACGAGTTTCTGGTCACTGTATTATGGTAAAACAAGGCCCTCAAAGAAGGCCTTATGAAATATATCTTTAAAAATTTGAAATTAATGAATGCAACAACCATCTCTCTGTCACTACCAAACACAATCATTGGTGGAACTGGTAAAAATTAGCTCGAAAGGCACCCTGGTAAAAATGCAAATAAGGCTTAAAACCCAACACAAGGGCTATTCAATTCCGGTCCTGGAGGGACGAAACATTTCTGGTTTTGGATGTTTCTTCAAAAATCCATCCCATTAATGGTTCTTCAGAGCCCCTTAAATGGTTCCCCTATGGCATTGCTCTCAAGAATGTTATTTGGTTCCAACTTGCACCTTTATTTTTAAGATTGTAAGTGTACTTCATAATTTCAGTCATCTTTATATTTCCCTTCAATAATCAAAAAAGAATACTGTACAAGGTTCCTTAAAGTTAAGTCTGTTGATATAGCCATTTCCAAAGGTAGCACAATAATTCCTTTAATATGTTATCATTTGGCTCTGTCTGGATTCAAACTCGCCACTTAGCTCACCAGCATGTCAACTTTGGCAGAGCCTTTTTCCCTTGGAGTAAAGCTGCTGCTGCTGAGACATTTGTCAAATATAGGAACAGTCTCTTCCTGTGTAAACCCTAGGGAAAGGACACATCTGATAACATAGCTTGTGAACCAGGACTGTATAGCTCTGATCAACATTAATCAGATACTGGAAACCACTAACAGATACCAGAAGAGATTATAAGAGTTGTTTCTCGTTTGAGACACTTATTTCACCACTGTCACCACTGATAAATCCACCATAATTGAAAATTTCAATAAGCATTTTTCTACTGCTGGCCATGCTTTCCACCTGGCTACTCCTACCCCTGTCAACAGCACTGCACCCCCAACAGCAACTCGCCCAAGCCTTCCCCATTTCTCCTTCTCCCAAATCCATTCAGCTGATGTTCTGAAAGAGCTGCAAAATCTGGACCCCTACAAATCAGCCGGGCTAGACAATCTGGACCCTTTCTTTCTAAAATTATCTGCCGAAATTGTTGCCACCCCTATTACTAGCCTGTTCAACCTCTCTTTCGTGTCGTCTGAGATTCCCAAAGATTGGAAAGCAGCTGCGGTCATCCCCCTCTTCAAAGGGGGGGACACTCTTGACCCAAACTGCTACAGACCTATATCTATCCTACCATGCCTTTCTAAGGTCTTCGAAAGCCAAGTCAACAAACAGATTACCGACCATTTTGAATCTCACCATACCTTCTCTGCTATGCAATCTGGTTTCAGAGCTGGTCATGGGTGCACCTCAGCCACGCTCAAGGTCCTAAACGATATCTTAACCGCCATCGATAAGAAACATTACTGTGCAGCCGTATTCATTGATCTGGCCAAGGCTTTCGACTCTGTCAATCACCACATCCTCATCGGCAGACTCAACAGCCTTGGTTTCTCAAATGATTGCCTCGCCTGGTTCACCAACTACTTCTCTGATAGAGTTCAGTGTGTCAAATCGGAGGGTCTGTTGTCCGGACCTCTGGCAGTCTCTATGGGGGTGCCACAGGGTTCAATTCTTGGACCGACTCTCTTCTCTGTATACATCAATGAGGTCGCTCTTGCTGCTGGTGAGTCTCTGATCCACCTCTACGCAGACGACACCATTCTGTATACTTCCGGCCCTTCTTTGGACACTGTGTTAACAACCCTCCAGGCAAGCTTCAATGCCATACAACTCTCCTTCCGTGGCCTCCAATTGCTCTTAAATACAAGTAAAACTAAATGCATGCTCTTCAACCGATCGCTACCTGCACCTACCCGCCTGTCCAACATCACTACTCTGGACGGCTCTGACTTAGAATACGTGGACAACTACAAATACTTAGGTGTCTGGTTAGACTGTAAACTCTCCTTCCAGACCCATATCAAACATCTCCAATCCAAAGTTAAATCTAGAATTGGCTTCCTATTTCGCAACAAAGCATCCTTCACTCATGCTGCCAAACATACCCTTGTAAAACTGACCATCCTACCAATCCTCGACTTTGGCGATGTAATTTACAAAATAGCCTCCAATACCCTACTCAACAAATTGGATGCAGTCTATCACAGTGCAATCCGTTTTGTCACCAAAGCCCCATATACTACCCACCATTGCGACCTGTACGCTCTCGTTGGCTGGCCCTCGCTTCATACTCGTCGCCAAACCCACTGGCTCCATGTCATCTACAAGACCCTGCTAGGTAAAGTCCCCCCTTATCTCAGCTCGCTGGTCACCATAGCATCTCCCACCTGTAGCACACGCTCCAGCAGGTATATCTCTCTAGTCACCCCCAAAACCAATTATTTCTTTGGCCGCCTCTCTTTCCAGTTCTCTGCTGCCAATGACTGGAACGAACTACAAAAATCTCTGAAACTGGAAACACTTATCTCCCTCACTAGCTTTAAGCACCAACTGTCAGAGCAGCTCACAGATTACTGCACCTGTACATAGCCCACCTATAATTTAGCCCTATCAACTACCTCTTTCCCAACTGTATTTTATTTATTTATTTATTTTGCTCCTTTGCACCCCATTATTTTTATTTCTACTTTGCACATTCTTCCATTGCAAAACTACCATTCCAGTGTTTTACTTGCTATATTGTATTTACCTTGCCACCAAGGCCTTTTTTGCCTTTACCTCCCTTCTCACCTAATTTGCTCACATTGTATATAGACTTGTTTATACTTTATTATTGACTGTATGTTTGTTTTACTCCATGTGTAACTCTGTGTTGTTGTATCTGTCGAACTGCTTTGCTTTATCTTGGCTAGGTCGCAATTGTAAATGAGAACTTGTTCTCAACTTGCCTACCTGGTTAAATAAAGGTTAAAAAAAAAAAAAAAAAAAAAAAAAAAAAAAAAAAAAAATTGCCCACAAGGTTTAGAGTAAGACCCCTGAATGTTCCAATCAGACTTCCCATTATGTTGTATGTGTCCTGGAGGGCAGGTAGTTTACAGCCCGACAGGATGCTCTCAATTGTGCATCTGTAAAAATGTGTGAGGGTTTTAGGTGCCAAGCCAAATTTATTCAGCCTTCGGAGGTTGAAGAGGCCCTGTCACCACACTGTATGGGTAGGTGGACAATTTCAGTTTGTCAGTGATGTGTACGCCGGGGGGCTTGAAGCTTTCCACCTTCTCCACTGTGGTTCCATTGATATGGCTAGCGGGGTTTCCTGAAGTCCAGGATCAGCTCCTTTGTTTTGTTGACATTGGGTGAGAGGTTATTTTCCTGGCACCACACTCCCAGGTCCCTCACCTCCTCCCTATAGGCTATCTCATCATTGTTGGTAATCAGGCCTACTACTGTTGTGTCGTCTGCAAACTTGATGATTGAGTTAGCGGCGTGTGTGGCCACGCAGTCATGGGTGAACAGGGAGTACAGGAGGGATTGAGCATGCATCCTTGTGGGGCCCAAGTGTTGAGGATTAGCGAAGTGGAGGTGTTGTTTCCTACCTTCACCACTTGGGGCGGACATTCAGGAAGTCAAGGACCCAGTTGCACAGGGCAGGGTTCAGACCCAGGGCCTCGAGCTTAATGAGGAGCTTGGAGAGTACTATGGTGTTGAATGCTGAGCTATAGTCAATGAACAGCATTCTTACACAGGTATTCCTCTTGTCCAGATAGGGCAATGTGCAGTGCGATGGCAATTGCATCGTCTGTGGATCTATTGGGGCGGTAAGCAAACTGAAGTGGGTCTAGGGTGTCAGGTAAGGTAGAGGTGATATGATCCTTGAATAGTCTCTCAAAGCACTTCATGATGACAGAAGTGAGTGCTACTGGGCAATAGTAATTTAGTTCAGTTTCCTTTGCCATCTGAAGGTTGAACATGTTGAGATTGTAGACTCCTAAATTGAAAGTGCAGTTCGTTTAGGTAATTTTACAGCTATGTTTTCTAGCTAGCCAGCCAGCCCATAGAGAGAGCATTGCAGATGGTGTAGTCCACTTGAGCTGCAACAGATTTCCACAATGATTTTCCATGTTGCTACCAACTTTTCTATAACGCCCCCAAAAAAATGTTTCCACAAAAAATATTCTTCTCATAGTGTTATTTAACAATGTAAATTAAAATAATGAGTGGTTTTTGGTGGATTCTTCCTTTAACATGTCCAGTGATTTTGTCTACCTTTAAGACGTTCGTATAGAAAGTAGAGGCAACAGTTACATGCCACGGTTTGTTTCCATTTAACTGTCTTGTGTTGATAAGAACAGCTAGACTGAGGTAAAAAATAAAAATTAAACGTTTTTAGTAAAAATCTAAAATGTCATATAATGTTGGATGTGGTTTGTTGAAAAATTGTTTCCATGATCCATTTATGCAAATTTGAGCATCAATAAAGTGGTGACAGCCTGTATGCCCTGCCCACATATCTGTTTAATGTCTCAGGTAGCCCACAAAAAAACAGCGTAGATAGAATTCAATAATTGACAAATATTTGCCATATTCTAATGATCCTCATGTGTCTACTTATCGTCACTGTCCGTGCCATAGTGTCATGGTTTTCTGTATGTGAAGGAGAGTCGGATCAAAATGCGGCGTGTAGATTGTGATCCATGTTTAATAAACAAACGTGAAACACGAATCGATACAAACACTACAAAACAAAGAACGTAACGAAAACCGAAACAGCCCTTACTGGTGAGAACACAGAGACAGGAACAATCACCCACAAACACACAGTGAAACCCAGGCTACCTAAATATGGTTCCCAATCAGAGACAATGACTAACACCTGCCTCTGATTGAGAACCATATCAGGCCAGACATAGAAATAGACAAACTAGACAATGAAACATAGAATGCCCACTCAGCTCACACCCTGACCAACCAAAACATAGAAATATACAAAGTAAACTATGGTCAGGGTGTGACACATAGTGTAACTTGCACTAGGCCTAGTAGAGATCTGAAACAATTTGATGGTGAATCTTGCAAAGAACTTCAGGTATTCTTGAAAGTCAAGACAATCCTTGTCTTGCAAATCAACATACTTTTCCTAGTTGAATAAATGGGAAGCAGTAGGGATTTAGAATTAAATGTGGAGTGGAGCCAGACATACTGTGTATAATATGAGATGGTCTCTGCCCTAACAATTGGAGTCATTGTCTCAAAGGCGGGAAGGCAGGCGGTCTGATTATCTGTCTGCGTATTGACCGATAAAAGAGCATCACTGTTTATTTAGAATTTACGGTAACATACTGTACCAAACAGTTTAAACAGCAAACAAACATATTTATTGGGGGTGGAAATATAGTTGTACGTTGGGAGTCTTGCTAATGTTCATGTGCACTATAAACATCGCCTACTCAGAGGGTAAGAAATGGTAAATAAAATGCAACAATATTATCGAATTAAAAATAAAACAGAAGTGTCTGTCCTATACCTAGGCGGTATAAGAAAGCTCAGGAAATATTTTTGTTTTTTTGGACACATATTTAACCCCTTATTTTTGTTGGCACAAAACTACCTCCATATTTCCATTGGTTTGTATGGGTTACTTTCAGATGAGTCCTGTGACACTTGTGGGGGTCATAGAGCAGAACGGAGAACCCCCATCATGTTTGTGAGCGTCTCCTCTTTCCAGAGAGTGTTGTCATACGCTACAGACGTTCAGACGCTATAGATGTGAGAAGACTGATTTTCGGAATGTGTCATGGTCTGACGAACATCGCTGTAGTTCGGCCACCTTCCACAGCAGATGCAGAAGACCGACATAGTCAGATGGGGTGGATTGAGCCCACCATTTTGATGGGTATTTTTTAAATTATGTTACTTCTGTTGACGCACAGGTGCTTCAATAATCTCTTAAGGATTTAACTTTCATGGACTTTGTGTCCTGCTATCAATCCCTATTTATTACCCTGCTACCCTTATTACAAACCCTGAATAGTATTTCACCAGTTGCTTTAGCAGTTATCTTTCCTCAAGGTAAAACATACAGTTATGACTATAACTACTGTTCCCAGAAGGAGGGAAACGAGGTACAACACAGCTATGGGGAGTTTGTGTGCTAGTGCCCTCTGAATCCCCGCCTTCCACAGGTGATAAACCAGAGACACGGATTCATTCCTTCTTCTCAGTACCGCTCTTCACCGAGCCCAGAATTGGGCTGCCCCTGAACAGGTGTTGTACTTAGTTTCCCTCTTTCAGGGAGCTATAGTTATAGTCAACTGTAAGTTCCCTTTCAATCGCTCATCTCTGTACAACACAGCTATGGGGATAGGACATCACGACCCAAGCAGACACCAGCGGACACCAAATGAAATGGCCCATGGCAGACCACCCAGAGCAATAGCCTCCACCATCATTTTACATTTCAGTCATTTACCAGACGCTCTTATTACATTTTAATACATTTTTCGTACTGGTCCCGTGTGGGAAATCGAACCCACAATCCTGGTGCCATGATCTACCAACTGAGCTACACAGGACATAAAACAGAATCCAGTGTGAGAGACGCTCCTTAGAAAGTGCTCTCCCACAAGACAGATTATCGAAATAAACAAAAAGTTTTTCACACAAACTGAGACCCGGACACAGGACATGTAACTGTTACTCCTCAGAAGAAAACGGAGGAGGTGAAAAGGGAAAGAACTCAAATCTAGAGGCCTGTAGGACATAGTCGTGACCTTAGGGGTGAAGGCCGCATTAGTGCACAGAGTCACTTTAGATTTGCCAAGGGTGAACTGCATGCAGGAGCAGTGAACGGATAACACGCTGAGATCTCCAATGCGTTTAGCTGAGACCAAAGACACAAGCAGGGCGGTCTTGTAGGAGAGGATCTTCAGATTCACAGACTCCATCGGTTCAAAGGGGGCGTCACACAGCATATCCAAAACAAAAGCCAAAGCCCAAAAGGGCGCAATGGGTTTAGAAACCGGCCTGAAATGGCGCACACCTTTTAAAAACCGAACTGCCTGGGGATGGAGCCCCTAGAGTGGCACCATACAATTCCCACATAACACGCTGAAATAGCTTCAGGGTGGAGAATGAATGGCCCTGCTCGAAAAGCCCCTATAGGAACATTAAAATGTCCACCAAAGAAATCTGAAAAGGAACAATGTCTTTATTTTTTACAACAAAGCTCAAACACCCGCCACTTATTTCCATACAACCCTTGCCATCAGATTAGTTCTTTCAGGGGCAAATCCTGTTTGTCAAGCAAAACTTTTTGTGGAAGGTACAGTACTACGCAGCACACAGACCCTCTCGCTCAATCATCTTCGTCAAATTTCTTTGTAGGCCTATTTGGCAGGGAAAATGTTAAGCCAGCACTATAGCCAATTGCCTCTTTCTGTTTAATAGTCTTTTATTAAAGAATGTGAAACAAACGGTTCTAACTAGCACCAAAAAGGTATCATGTATAGCGACAAACCTGAAGGACCCTATATGGTTCTACTGTACAGGGCACCTTTATTTATGAGAGTGTAGGCTTTAGTATACCGAATTTTATGAAAATAAAACATTTCAATAAAAAAAATATATTATCTGGTACAAGGCCGACATTTGGATGTTTCAGTTCAAATATACTTTTTGTCACATGACTAAAGAAATGGAAGCATTGTGATTTTAGAGACAAACTAATAATAGCCTATGGTTAAATGTTTAGGCTATACTGGGCTCTCACCACCATCATCATTATCATTATTCACATCATTCTAATTCATTCCAATCACAATAATCAACTTTGGTATTGACATCAGTGAGAAGGCTTTCCAAGTGAGAGAGACACATGGGTAGGCCGACCAACAGAAAACATCTGAAAATGAAAATGATTATGAAATTCGGATCACAAAAATCCAATGTTTATTTAAATTCTGCCTTTTCCTCTACATTTTAACAATCTAGTCAGTCAATTTAATATAAAACAACATCACAAAATCTATTTGGCCTATATCGTTGCATTTAGTTTCATTAGGATACAGAAAATGTAGGCTATTTCAATAGAACAGAATACCATATTTTTATAGATTTAGCCAAGGTTCAACTTTAAGGCAAAAGCATCTTTTAAGACCATTTTGAAACTCACCTCATGTCTCAGCCTGGTCTCATAGACTGAACGCAACACAGTAAATATATCCGGGACACTCATAATAGTATGAGATGTTATGTTTGGTATGGTTACATAAGACAGAAGGTTACTTAAGGTAAAAAATGAAAGGAGGGTGATTGATTGGAGTGGAAGGGTGGGCGTATAACACAAACATTTAGTAACCCAAAGGTTGCGTGTCAAAGTCTCATCACAGCCAGCTTTAGCTAATTAGCAACTTTTCAACTACTTTGCAACTACTTAGCGTATTACTGTACCTAACCTTAACTCTTTTAGCTAACCCTTTCCCTAGCCATTAACCCTTTAATCTAACTCCTAACCGTAACCCGAACCCCTGACCCTAACCCCTAGCCTAGCTAACATTAGCCACCTAGCTAACTTTAGCCACAACAAATTGAAATTCATAACATATCATACGAATTGTAATTCGTAACATATCATACGAATTGGATGATGGACATCCACTAATGAATACATACAATACAAAACATATCATACTAAATGGAGTGTCTCAAATTCACAGTACATACAGAATAATACGAAATTATGATTGTTGAAACAGGATGGAGTTCAATGTCTAATTTCACAGTTACAAGCTCGTTATATTGATAGGCAAAAGACACTGCTATTAATACAAGGAAGTGTATTATGTCACATGATTTTGGACAAGTAAAATGTTATTAGAATGTATAAAAATGTTACATTCCCATGACGCCCAAAAGACAGTTCTAGTTTTAGGAGGTTTTGCTTAAATATAAAATGATAATCGGAAAACAACAAAGTATGCTGCTAACGAACAATAACTAGGCCCAATTGTTTAACTTTTAAACTATCCTCTTTGAACTGCTGGAACTGAATAAATGGGTTGGATGGATGTCTTCGATAGTCCAGCAATTGAATTGCAAGTTGTTCATATGCTTCTAATCCAAATATTCTGCTTAAAAAGATATTGCACTGTTACCCTCAGTTTTCATCATTCTTAGAGGAGGTCAGAACAAGCAATGGAACCTGTATTTATCCTCTCTGTGGGTGGAAAAAATATCCTGCCGCAGATAACGACAGACCTCAAATGAGTCCTTCTGGAAGTTCACCGAATATGACGTTTTCGAATGCCGAGGTCGCATAATCCTCACTGATGGGGTTATCTCCAAGTTATTTAGAGAATACAACCATATCCAGGATCCGAAAGGTGATGAATGGCCTGAAGGGGAGAAGCCTGAAGACCCAGGAAGAACGACCAAGTTGTGGACAGTGGTACACATTGTTTGCCTGCATGTATTTGGGGAGAAATGCCCTCTCTGAAGAACATGAAGAAGTTGGTGCGACAGGCACCGACAGAAGAACAACACGGCACCCCTGTACCTACATCCCTCACCCCCTGTACCTACATCCCTCTCATCATCCCTGACAGCTATAAGGCCTCCTCTGGCATGACAGTGGACTCAGGCCAGACAGAATTCTGATCTTCACAACCACAAGCAACTTGGAATACATGTGTGACTTAAAGGACTGGTTTGCAGATGGACCATTCAAGACACACCCTTGTCTGTTCAGCCAGGTGTACACCATTCATGGGTTGCAGGAGGGGAACATAGCTCCAACAATGTTCATGTTGCTGCCCAATAAGACAGGTATGTATCAACAATTACTATTAACGTTGCTTTATTGAGGTGTTCATAACAACAACAACAACAACAAAGAAGACAAAATGTAGGCATAAACATGCAGTTTAACATTATATATTTTTAGGGAACATACGCTCTTGCATTTGTGGTGCTGAAGAACATGAGGCCTGACCTGAAACATGACTGACTTTGAGCCTGTGTGTTTGAGCCAGCGGTTCCACAGCCGGGGATGCCTCTTTCACGAAGCAGGTCATTAGTGACCCGTTACAGAAAGCTGGGCTTTTGTCGCATATCATTACTTCACAGGAGAGGCATTTGAACATAAAAAAACAAACATATTTTCATGAAAATGCATGTTTTTGCAGAAATGCCTTCTTGAGCATGTGAACTTTCATGTGCCTTAATAACAAACTCATATGTAATCTGTAAATATAAATAGAATGTGAAATCACAAAGCTGTTAAACCATGATTGGTTGAGATAATGAGGGAGCTGGGACATTCACGAGAAAGAGAGTCCATTCTGTCACTTAAACCTGCACAGTCAAATGGCACATCCTGTTCAATGTTACCGCGAATATTTAAAAGATCCATTGGGTTAACTAATATTTTCATCATGGTCTACATGTAAAGTGTAGCTACTGCTTTCAATACCAGTGTTGTCCTGGACACAGCTCTGTCTTCTGTGCCTAAAGCAGTCTGGACTGGTTGAAGCCGAGTTATTTTGAAAGCGTTTCAGACAAGTCTGCTGTGACTCATCATGATCCATATACTATCCCGGTAAGAGTCTACAGTTAAAATGCCAACATGTACATACGTTGTCTTAACTGAATCTAAAAGGTATTGTTAGCTGTTGTTAGTTATTGTTCATTGTTAGCTATATAGGTAGGTAGCCAGACAGTTGCGTTCAGGTACCGTTACAGCTTGCTTCATCCTGCAACGAGCCACTGTTTACAGATGGCTCGTTGCGAGACAAAGTCATGTTAAGACAGCTAGCTGAGCTGTCCATTTGCATTCTGCTGTTAATGTGATTGCTGATGTGCTAAGGCTTGCATGACATGATGATAATATTTTTCATGCTTGCCAGTTTGTCATATTTAACTAGCTAGCTGTCGAACATAGTCGCTAGGGTGCGAATGCTAATCGATTAGCAAGCTAATCAAACCTCATGTTATGTTATAGTGACACATGCTAAATTGGCTAGCTAGCCACAATGAAAATAAAGCTAAGTAGCTATCTATTGGATTATAGATTTTGAGGTCGGTTTTGTTGCTTGTTCAACTAGCTGGCTAGCTAGATAAATACTATTTACATTTAGCCAGTCGGTAACTATGAAGCTAAATGTTTGCTAAATCTTGCTTTTTTGTGTCTGCATTGCCATTGTTGGTCTGGAAGCAGGGTAAGTGTGTATAGGTCATTTCAGTACAGCTGTAGCAGTAAACAGGCAAATGAGCAATAGGACATTAATTAATTCATGTTTTAACTTATTTTTCTGGAATTTGTCTTTCAGCATAAACCTGCTCTCCGCCACCAGTACAAGGAGATGAAAAGGAGAGCCGCACACTCGGAGCTCAGACGCAATCATTATTAGAACCAACGTTTTGACAGCCAAGCTGTCTTCATCAGGGTATAATGACAAACTGCGGGTCACTAGTTTATATAGTTTGAAAGGAGACACACAGGTGTCTGTAATCATGGCCGGCTGCCGCTTGATTTCATTGGTCGATTTACAGATATAAATAGAACATATAAAAAAAGAGGAATGGATTACATATGATCGTAGATACAATTTGGCCACATCCTGCAGGCCTACAAACATGATTTACAATGGGTAGCAAAAACACAATAATCACAACAACAACAAAAATATTTGTATTGCTGGTATGCAAGGTTTTAATGTCTTGTCTATTTCTGCTTTTTGTCTGGTTTCCTCCTTTACAGCCTGGTGTTGTTGTAGCCAAGGAGCTTTCACTCAGACGGATCCAGGTTTCAGCTGCTGTGCAATGTTGAAGTCCTTCCTCCCAGAGATGTAAAAGCATCCCCCGGACGAGACACAACCCCGCAAACATAGATTTTTGAGAAGATCAGAACCTTTGCAATGAAAAGGCCATGGACATTTACATGTCCTGCTCTAAAGGCTAGATTCCTTTCTTCATATCATAACATGACCTGAACCACAGTTACTCAGAGGATCTTATGAGTAACTTAGATATTGTTTTTACCTTGATTATACAACAATAGGTAATTTCATACAGTAAATGGTTTGGCTAATGGGGTAACTTGGTGAGATAATGTTCAGAAAATCCATTTAGGCAATTTGGTGAAAGTATTCCTTCTCTAAATATACTGTATGTTCTCCAAGGATTAATGTAGGTCAGGTGTGAAAATGACAGCAAAATGTTTGGATATTAGATTTTTAAACTTTTAAAACAGCATTACTTCCACATTTCCTCCAACTAAAGTGTATGATATGCCCTTTTGAAGCTCTGTACAAAACACAATTTGAATTTTTTAAATATTTAGTAATCAACAAATACAAAAAATTATGGGGCAAAAATAACCCGTGTTGAGACTGCCGGGGAGATGCGTCACCCAGAGTGAGGGAAAGTGCTCACTGCTCCACAGCAGTAGGGAGCGAGCCAAGGAAAAGATGGGGGCGAGACCACACCATCCCTGTCTGTTGATGTATGCCACGTTTTGGGATATAACTTGACCCATGGGGGTCCCCAGTGACAACAGCTGCGAGTCCTTCCGCCGTGCTAGAGCACGTAGACAGGACTGGGACACCCGTAGTGACCGGTTTAGGTGGCTCGACGTGCCTTTAAAGGTCGCATCAGCAACAGCCCGAAAGGAACCACGGCTATCATAGAAGCCATCATCCCCCAAAATGCGCAGGCAGCCGAAATTGAGCCAAGCAAAGCCGGAAACTGGTCTCCCTCTGCAAGGACAAGAAAGCACAATTCTCCACCGAGTCTAACTCAAGACCCAGAAACGGAATGCGTTGTGGACTCAAACATATCTTTTAATGATTCACTATGAAACCCAGAAACTGAACATGGGGAAACCAGCATGGATGTGTGTAACACCCCCTGCTCCCTTGGCTCTGCTACCACCAGCCAATTGTCCAGGTAGTCCAATATCCTGAGCCCCAGACACCGCTTCGGTGCCAAACTGTGCTCCACAACCTTTGTGAAAGTGCGAGGCGAGAGGGAAAGCCCGAACTTTCTGTGAGGGGAATATATGGCCATGAAAGTACGCCTCCTTCAGGTCGATGGAGGTGAACCAATTGCCCCGGCGCACTGACTGTAACTAACAACTGGCTGTTCGTGAGCATTCTGAATTTGTAGACGCAGGTGTGCTTGTTTAGGACACACAGGTCTAAAAAGGGATGAAAAGTCCAAACCAGGAAATACCGGCTATACCAGCCATCCTGCGCCTCTGACATAGGAACCATTCGGTTTGCCTGCTTCTGGAGAAGGGAAGAAATCTCCTCCCTCAAAATGGGCACTGAGGCTTCAGGAGCGGTTGACATAATGCCTTTAAATCCTTGGGGACACACAATGAATTGTAGCCTGTACCCCAACGTCACTGTTTGCATAATCCAGGGCAACACTGCGCATGCAAGCCATTGGTCTTCAGACAGCGAGTCTCCCATAAAGTGCCATCTAAACGAGTTCAACCACACCTTGTGGGCTCTGAGAATTTGGTTATTTTTTCCATGCCTTTTTTAATTTCCATAACTCTCAACAAGAGAGTGTCTGACTGTGTGGGAAACAAACTATTTTTATTAAGCTCACATATGGAGGACACAACCCTCTTGACACCCGTGAACACCGTGGAACTTGAGGTAGAAATAATGTGTTTAAGTGAAGATGTTTGCCTGAAGCCCGGTCCACTCTGGGTTCGTGGGCTTCGGCTACCAGTGACGTAGCCGCTATACCGTGCCACTTCGAACATCTGAAGAGGGGACCATGCCCCCTCCCCTCTCATATCACCAGGTACACGGGGGCTGCTGCCTACCCGCCCCAGCCCCTCCATCCTCTCCAAATCCATGAAGTGGGAATACCCTTGCAACATCAGCTTAGCTGAATGTGGCTGGGCTCAGGTTGTCTTAAGCTCACTTCACAACTAGTTACCAATTAACACACAATGTGCAGAAGAATGAGCACGCCCTCCTTAAGTGGGACAGTTAAGTTGGAGTAAAGACGTTCCTATGTTTGTTTTTTAAAGAAAGGCATGAATTGTTCTGCTCAGCTCGAGGTGAAGAGCAGAAGAATTTAAGGAACGAATCCGTGACTTGGGTTTATCACCCAAGGGGTGGGGTGGGGCTTGCAATGAGGCACGGTGTTCATTGGCCTTGTCAGACGTGATTCAAATGTTCTTCAGTAGAGGGCGCTGGTGCGTGAACTCTCCCTAGCTGTGTTGTACCGAGTTGACCGACTGAAAGTTGAACTATCATTGAGGACTATGACCCTCTGATGAGCTCCACAACTGGTCATTCATATACCCTGGTTGTTTGATTTGGAATCCCCACAGCTGTTAAGGTTTTTCCTCCAGAGAAAAAAAATATTTACCAGAGGCTCCCATAGTGCCAGGGAGCTGGGACTTGAGCACACCATGTAGTCTGTGCCTGGCAGAGTGCAGCCTGAGTTGTTGTCTCACCGGAGCCCGCTGCTTCACGCCTGTAAGGCTTCTGGGGCTGCTAAATGTGGGAGTTATTTCCTTCAATGATTTATTAGGTTATCTCTACACCGTTGCCCTGGGATTTCAAGTGGGCTGCAGAGTGAAAAAATGAGAGGAGGCCTAAGCTTTATCATCCCAACACTCCTGTTCTGACTCGCTCACTTTGCAAGAATGCATATTCACATCACTACCCTAAAACACACATCAAAGCATTACATTATTTTTTGAGGTGAAGGTTATTCATTTAACAAATGATTGCCTTTTGTATTTCCATAACGCTGTTAGACTGTAGCAAACAAATTACACATACCGAAGGTGTTGCTTGGTCGGTTTCAAAGTGCAATTCCCTCATTGGTCACATGTCTGTGCTCTTGTTTGGTCTAGACGGGCAGTGGATGCCATCAGAACATTTACAATGAGTGTCAACTTGTTCCCACATTTCTGTTGATTTGTGAGGGGTTTTATTGTCAGATTTTATTGAAAATGCTTTGCTCATGGGTCAAATTCTTTCATATTTTTGCACGATAGTAACATTACTCCCTGTATTCTGTAAGGATACCTTTTATAGTCACCCTGTGTTTTTCAATGGACAATAAACAACGTAGCCTACCTTGACTGAACTTGACAGACAAAAAGAGCATTTCCGATGCTTCCCCTATTTAGCCTTAATCCATGTGGAAGAAACTAGGGCCATTTTCCACATGAGGTCAGTTTATGCCTACCCCTTTAGCTGATCAGTGAATTGGATTCCTCGGAACACATGCTTTTTTGGTTTACTTGAATTTATTGAAGAGCTCTGTTTATTACTCCATTTTCCATGTAGCCTATTGCTTCTGAACATCTTGCATCAGTACACAGTCATCTGTGTCCTGGCATAGGCTGCAAATGTAGTCATGGGAGACTATTTTACCACGATGATGAAGAAGTGCTTTGGAATTTGATTGCATCATTGTGTCTCTTGATAACATTTGTGTCTCTCCTCATGAATGATTTCATTGCCTGGGTGTGGGCCATTTTTTTTATTTACAGACGCCAAACTGCAAAAACGTGTCACTGCTTGACACCACAGGAAGTGATGGATTTTTCATGCCACTGCACCCATGTACTTAAACTGAGTCATCAGCCAATTATGTGATAGTACTGAATCATCTCTCTAAGTAGAGGACTTTGAAACTCTGACCTGCAATTACTTTAATAGGTTAATATTTACTTTTGACCTGCAATTACTTGAATAGGTTAATATAATTCTCTCATGAAATTTACTATCTTTTCCGGTCATTCAGATGGTTTCAGCCATATTGTGTATGGGAAATCAATAACCACAGTATCATTGGATAAGATAATAAGAACGTCCAAAGTACATCGATATGCTGCACACTATTTTGGATTACTGGAGCTTTTTGACTACACAGTGTCCAGGTGCCCGACTAACTGCTGAAAAATGTTACTATTGAAATACAACTGCTATCAACATTATCACCTTTATTGTAATTATGTAGTAGCCAAAAGGCTTAGTATCTGTTACATGTTTTTCAAGTATGAGATCTTTGCTAAACCTATGAGAGACATTTGAATGTCTTTACAGGGCTGTGAATGTGAGGAAGCTATCAGGTCTGAGTGCTCTGATTATCAGTCTTCACACTTGATGGCCCATCTCCTCTACAATGAAAGGGGAAATGGCAGTAATGGTGAGAGAAATGCAATTTAGATGTGAGACAAGCTCTTGATCAACCACTTCCACTTGATAAACCACTTACAAAAGCCATGCCGTTTCACATGTCCACTTAGACTGAACATTGAAACATAACTGGCCCCCCATCTATTGATTTCCTCGTTCTTCTCAATATCATCCGGCTGTTGATAGGATTTACACCAGAAGACAGTCAGGGAAGACAGTCAGAGAAGTCCTCCTCTCCAGGATAGAGGGGGCATATGGTAGATCGCAGGTTTTCTTTCTATTTGTCCCATTAGTTAGAGCCTATCTTGGAGGGAGAACATGGAGATAGAACACAGTGGTGTACCTGCAGTAGAGCAAGTCTGTGATGCCAGTTTTGCCATGGACGAGCAACAATTAGATCAACAGAAGTGAGTTAAAAAAATATATATATATTTTTACTTTATATTATATTACTCTACTCCAGCGTGCTGATATGACTGAAGATACTGTAGCGTACAATGATTTGGACACTGCAATCATTTGTATGTAGTGCTACACATGAAATATGCATGTGTTATTGCTCTGCAGGTTATTTTTTAAGCACATTTCTAGTGTATTTTCACAATCTTTGTAATGTGCTAAGTTATCACAGTTAACAGATGGATGTATATTAGTTAAGTGTCTCCACAGTTGTAGCAATATTCAAGTAGGATAATGCATTTTTTATTATTTTTTTTTTGCGTGTAAGCCAAGAGCACATGACTGTTTAGGTCTGCCTTAGAATATATTTGTTAGGTAGACAAAACAAGGACATTTGGAAAAAAGAAAAGGAGAGCCGCACACTCGGAGCTCAGACGCAATCATTTTTAGAACCAACGTTTTGACAGCTAAGCTGTCTTCATCAGGGTATAATGGCAAACTGCGGGTCACTAGTTTATATACTTTGAAAGGAGACACACAGGTGTCTGTAATCATGTCCGGAGTTGGCTTGATTTCATTGGTCGATTTGCAGATATAAATAGAACATGTAAAAAAAGAGGAATGGATTACATACGATCGTAGATACAATTTGGCCACATACTGCAGGCCTACAAACATTATTTACAATGAATAGCAAAAACCACAATAATCACAAAAAACAAATGATTTTTTAGCTTTGACAATTGAGCCAGTCATGCTTTAAAAAGGTTCCAGCTGCAGGTCTGTGCTAATTTCTAAGTGACACCCTGGGCTTTGTGACCTTACTGGCTTTCCATGGACACATTGATTTTCCTCCCACATTACAGATAATTGCTGGGTGCTGTGAATCCTATCCTCCCAGAGCTGTAACAGGGAGCTGCTGTAGTGTGTAGAGAGTTGCTATCTGATATTGGGAAGATGATAGACCTTAATCTCATTGACTGTTGGGTTTCACTGTAAAAACTCCATTATCTGCTAGGAGTAGAGAAACGGTTATACACACTATAGAGTGGAGTTGATGTGGTTATTATAGAGTTTGTTATGAAGTTAAATTGTATTTCATTAATTATGAACCTTGTTTTCAAAGAGGTTACTGTATCATGAAAATGAGATACCCAAAAAATGGGCTACATAAAAGTTTTAAGTTTAGATTCAGAACCGAGAGGGAGTATTTTACACACTCATAACGATGTAACCTTTCTCTGACTTCCATGCAATATAGTATTTCCATATAGCTAATATAATTAATGAGAATAATGTCCAATGTTATGAAGAGTTCATTCTAATTGGTCAACATATAATACACTTTTCAAATTGTGAAATCACACTATTGCTCCAATAAATTGAGTCCATAGGTTTTGTGAACACGTCACCTTTAGGACAGTGTTTGGTGTCTCCCGGAGCTGCAGTTAATACATTAATAATGCTGCTGTTTTGCATGGTGTTACTGTCATCGTTTTATTCAAATTGCTGCATCCACTGTTTCTTCTGCTCCATAAACTCGGACAAAGACACTTTCCCCCGTTCTTAATATGTCACACACACAACTACTTTGATAAAACTAACTCACTGCGAGTGAATCACTTATTTGATGGTTTGTAGACATTTTCAAGTCCGTCATGTACAGAGTAGTCATTTTAAGTGTAGTTGGTGACTTTTGCATGGTTATTTTGTGGCTACTAGTGTACCATCCTTGTTATTTGTTTTATCATGTTATATATGCCTAAGAGTGTGGTTGATAAATCTGAAGTTTAGAACCTAGTGTGACAACCATGCCGGTCGGTATAGTATTTTGTAAGGAGGAAGGCAGCTCACATCTAGAATTAGATGATTTAGGCTACTTCCCACACACACTGGCATTTTATCAAACCTAAAACATGCATCGTCATTACTGTGGTGATGACCGTTGTGCATATTTACCTGAATCTTAATATTTAGGCTCGTGATGCATTAGATCAACAACAAACAAAAAAGATCGGCGGCGACGCCTCACTTGGAGTGGCCCCCATCCTTGGGCTAAATGGTGCGGTCTGGTCTGGTTTGTGTGTCATGGAAAAACAGGCCACTGTTGCATTGCACTGTGGCCCAGGGGCCAGTGGCAGTCCACATGACTGGATTGGTTCATGTCAAGTATTTATGTCACAGGGGGAAATACTTTTTCGACCTCAGCATAGTCCATATGGTTATCCTCAACTTTATGGTAATGCGAAAAGAGTGTGTTGGAGTGCTATACAAGGTGTATCGGACGTGTAGAATTTCCAAAAGATAATTGTATTGGGGATTACTAGCCTGTACTTAATCATTCATACAGTAACTGTTCAGTTCTCATGGACCACTGTCCAAAACCTACAAGACATCATATCTGTTATGTCATTTAATTTAATTCAGTTGCAGCAAGGCAACACACACGTGCTTCATTTCATAACTAATGGAAGACTGCGTATGCCATTCACGCAAGAGAGAATCTGCTCAGGGTAATCCAGCATGAACTATCATAATGCTGTAACACTGCAGCTTTAAGGGAGAATTCTGCCCTAACAATCCCATAATCAGAACACGAGATAATACGACAGAAATGACTCATTAATTGAATAGTCTGGGGCTAGAATTTACTGTAAGCTACAGTACATGATTAATGCATATTATTGGCAAAGCCTTGTTTTGGACAGGTGCTTGAGTGATGGCTAGTAGGCCATTTGATTTCATAGTGTGACGTTCAAAGTTGGTGCTGGTATCTATAGGCCTGATGTATTTTTGTCTCATCTGCTGCTCAAATGGTTAGGGAAAGTTACGTGTGGTACAGTAGTGTTCCACAAACAGCCCACTGCTTCGATGTCCTGCATCATCATTGTCACCATTGTGCAGCTAGGTGAAGGGGAAGGAGCAGGTGAAATCCTGACTTCCAATAGGTTTTTAGAATTTTTTTGTGTCCATTTTCTTAGCGAAGCATCAGTAGTGCACCAGCGCAGCCACTTATCGGTTCCTAGCTGTTCACGATTGATCCCTCTTTGCTTTCTGATGCAGTGGCCCGGAATGTGATGTTATTTCATTACTGAGGCAGAAGAGACGAGCTGGGTCCCAGCCCTGGGGGCATCTCTCTCTCCCTGACTTGGACAGGACCACAGTACGTGATAACAGCTGAATGGTTCATGCAGGCTAGCTCAGTCAGTTGCCTATGGTAACTCCTGCTGGAGCGTGGAACAGACAGAGACTCTGGACTCTGGAGAAAGGAGTGAAGGAGTGAACATCCAGTAGAACTGGTGAAAGGGTCAGTTCGGAGAGAGAGAGGAGGAGAGGAGAGGAGAGGAAAACGAGGGCTGTTTCAAGGCCTGTCTTTAGCTATGGACCCAAATATGGACCCAGAAGACAATGAACTTGGAGTGTTCACCGTCATTCAGTGAGTAGATAATTCAAGTCCTAGTACGCAGTTCTGTATTGTACTTTTGTAATGAACTTGCTGAATATTGGTTTGATTACATAACATTTTTATAATTTGGAATTTTAAAACATCAGTGTTAGTAATCAATGAATGCTGTATAGGATTCATTTCAGGATTGTGGATTTAGGATTGTGGATTAACCATAAATCCACTTCTGGTTGAAATTATTTGCATTAAACATGTCACATCAATGTTGTAAGTCTTTTTAGTCTACCAATGCCAATGTTTAATGTAACAACTGAGGATAAGATGTATATTGTATACATGTAATTTCTCTCTAAATGTGATTAGATTGGACTATGTGTGGATGCTGGGTATTAGTTTGGCGATGACACAGTAATTGGCCATGTGATGATTGTACTTTCCACTGATGTTATGTAAATAGCTTGTATTGACAGATGGAACCTCCAAACCCAAACACGCTTTACCCAGCATAGGATGGAATAATATTGGTCTGTGCCTCAAAGTTTTGGGGGAATTTTGGTTTATCCCTCTTTGAAGAATTCCACTGTACTGTAAATAATGTAATTGCCATACGTACTGTACTATGTGACCTTATCTTGGATTAGCAGGGTGTTAACCTCTTTTAACGTGAGCGTTCAACTTCTTAAGGTGTTTTACTAAAACTGATCAACTGAATCAAAATCCATTTTGACTTATTCTGTGATCTCAGCCAGGTTTCACTCCACTTCTAATTCCAATTAGTCACACTGGTGAATATTCATGGAACATGCCATTAAAATGTTGAGCTTCCTGCTTACACTGTTTAATTCAGTGAATAAATCCCCAGTGGCATGGGGATAATGAGGATGGCACAACTAGATCACAGACACACAAACAGATTGGCTAGGTTAAAGCACTGATGTGGCACACATATAGGCAGGCAGGCAGCCAGCCAGCCAGGAAGGCAGATGAAAGCGCACACGCATACGCAGAATAAGATGGACACGGGGGCAGGGTGGTGTTAGTGGTCCATGTCAGAGTGCAGCTTGCTGTGACGGTTGCTGACACGTACATCTGGTTGAGGGCCAGGGGCCAGGTGAGGGCGAGAGGGCAGTCTACCACCACTGACAGATTAACCTTGTACTGTATCTCTGCTGTGGGCTCCAACAAACTAACATACTCAACATCACTGAGAAAACGCACCATGTACAAACAACCTATACTGTATATTTTCCTTCACAGTCTGATGCAGTATCGGTCTGAAATGTATATTTTGATATCTTGAATGGGAGGATATAAGTCTGAGTATGTGCTGCTGTCCTTAAATCACACTAAACACTAAACTATACACTACAGTGCCTTGCGAAAGTATTCGGCCCCCTTGAACTTTGCGACCTTTTGCCACATTTCAGGCTTCAAACATAAAGATATAAAACTGTATTTTTTTGTGAAGAATCAACAACAAGTGGGACACAATCATGAAGTGGAACGACATTTATTGGATATTTCAAACTTTTTTAACAAATCAAAAACTGAAAAATTGGGCGTGCAAAATTAGTCAGCCCCATTACTTTCAGTGCAGCAAACTCTCTCCAGGAGTTCAGTGAGGATCTCTGAATGATCCAATGTTGACTTAAATGACTAATGATGATAAATACAATCCACCTGTGTGTAATCAAGTCTCCGTATAAATGCACCTGCACTGTGATAGTCTCAGAGGTCCGTTAAAAGCGCAGAGAGCATCATGAAGAACAAGGAACACACCAGGCAGGTCCGAGATACTGTTGTGAAGAAGTTTAAAGCCGGATTTGGATACAAAAACATTTCCCAAGCTTTAAACATCCCAAGGAGCACTGTGCAAGCGATAATATTGAAATGGAAGGAGTATCAGACCACTGCAAATCTACCAAGACCTGGCCGTCCCTCTAAACTTTCAGCTCATACAAGGAGAAGACTGATCAGAGATGCAGCCAAGAGTCCCATGATCACTCTGGATGAACTGCAGAGATCTACAGCTGAGGTGGGAGACTCTGTCCATAGGACAACAATCAGTCGTATATTGCACAAATCTGGCCTTTATGGAAGAGTGGCAAGAAGAAAGTCATTTCTTAAAGATATCCACAAAAAGTGTTGTTTAAAGTTTGCCACAAGCCACCTGGGAGACACACCAAACATGTGGAAGAAGGTGCTCCGGTCAGATGAAACCAAAATTGAACTTTTTGGCAACAATGCAAAACGTTTAACCAGCTTCCCCTGAACACACATCCCCACTGTCAAACATGGTGGTGGCAGCATCATGGTTTGGGCCTGCTTTTCTTCAGCAGGGACAGGGAAGATGGTTAAAATTGATGGGAAGATGGATGGAGCCAAATACAGGACCATTCTGGAAGAAAACCTGATGGAGTCTGCAAAAGACCTGAGACTGGGACGGAGATTTGTCTTCCAACAAGACAATGATCCAAAACATAAAGCAAAATCTACAATGGAATGGTTCAAAAATAAACATATCCAGGTGTTAGAATGGCCAAGTCAAAGTCCAGACCTGAATCCAATCGAGAATCTGTGGAAAGAACTGAAAACTGCTGTTCACAAATGCTCTCCATCCAACCTCACTGAGCTCGAGCTGTTTTGCAAGGAGGAATGGGGAAAAAATGTCAGTCTCTCGATGTGCAAAACTGATAGAGACATACCCCAAGCGACTTACAGCTGTAATCGCAGCAAAAGGTGGCGCTTCAAAGTATTAACTTAAGGGGGCTGAATAATTTTGCACGCCCAATTTTTCAGTTTTTGATTTGTTAAAAATGTTTGAAATATCCAATAAATGTCGTTCCACTTCATGATTGTGTCCCACTTGTTGTTGATTCTTCACAAAAAAATACAGTTTTATATCTTTATGTTTGAAGCCTGAAATGTGGCAAAAGGTCACAAAGTTCAAGGGGGCCGAATACTTTCTCAAGGCACTGTATACTCCATAGCCTTCTGCTTATAGGTCTTTTAGCTTTCTTTGCGAGCAACTTGAGTTAAAGGTACAATACAGACATTTTTATCTCAATATCAAGTCATTTCTGGGTAACAACAATTTATTGTGATTGTGTCAATTAAAATTATCAAAATAAACAATAGCTTCTTAGCAGAGAGCAATTCCTCAAGCAATAATTTTGCTAGGACTACTCTGGGACTACTCTACTCTGGGAGTGGCTTGATTTGGAAAGTTAGCTGTTATTGACAGAGAGGTTTGGAACTCTCTTTCTTATTGGTCTATTAACTCATTTACCGCATGAATGCCAAACCCCCCTCCCACCAAAACAGGCTGAAATTTCAGGCGGTCTTTTCAAACAGCTCTCACACTAAAAGGGCATTATCATAGTTTTAACAATTTCACAGTATTATTTCAACCTCATAGTGTGGAGATGCATATAAAACACAGGGAAATCACGTTTTTGACTGCACTGGGCCTTTAAACTCTGGACTTGCAGAATTTAGCTAACCGCGGGTGAAATCAGTTTTTATAACGAGCTCAGTGATAGAGGCAGCTATGTTAGGAATCAGAGGGTGAGCTTTGATTGGTTCAAGGCCCGGGCCACAGTTTCCTTAGATGTCCTTCCTGTCTGACCTTAATATCCTCTGCCACTCCCGCTGGCCTCTAGGCAAGGCAGCAGCCCAAATGGACAAACAGCCCAGAATACGCCGAGTCTCTCTTTCTCCACCACAGCCATGGGACAAGCAGACTGTCAGATATTTTCCACTCACTGATCTGATCTGGGTGTACTAGATGCCTTGGCTGTTTGGCATTTAGGAGCATTGGGCCACTAACTGAAAGGTTGCTGGATCGAAATCCCTAGCCGACAAGGTAAAATCTGTCGTCCTGCCCTTGAGCAAGGCAATTAACCCTAATTGCTTCATGGTCACCATCAATAATGGCTAATCCCCTGGCTCTGACTCCACTCTCGACGATGTCTCAGGGGGAATGAAATACAGGTTACCCACTAGTACAGGTTACCCACTTGTACATACAAGGACTATATAAGCAGGACTATATAAGCACACCCTAATTAAATAAGAATACAATTATTACTATACATGATCTGCAACATATATGTTCATGTTTTGTAAGATGGTTATACTGTACCTCTATATTTCAGGCTGAGCCTCTTATGTGTGTGATGCTGAGCTTTACAGGTTGCTAGATTCTATTGACCAACCGTATGCAGATGGAGACCATATTTCCCCGTTTCCTTAATGGTTACTGATGAAGGTACAAAGTTGCAGAGAGTCAGCATTCCTGAGGCTCAAGGTCTCTACATGGTCAGTGGGGCATCAGGGATGAATGAGTCTGACTGATCAACCACGCTTCTGCCTCACTGCCTTAAAGAGAGCAGCCAAATCATGAATCTGAATAGAGTGGGAATGACAAGTTGCTTTATTGCACGGCTCACCAACAAAGGCACTCTAAGTCACTCTCTAGACGCTAACAAGCTGTGGCGTTTTAATATAGAATGGTTGCTGTGTGTCTGCAGGGAAATGGCTACAGATCATTGTTTTAAATGCCTTAGCCTGAGTATCCTAATATTATACTAAGAAATGTAAAACGCATTGTGTGTGTGATGATCACAGGAGAGAGAGTGTCTGAATAGATTGCCTTTATTACCGAGGAGAGAAGTCGGAGACAAGATGAGGCAGTATCAAGCCCCATATATCACAGACATCTTAATGATCTAAATTGCCTCTTGGTGCTTTTTGACAGAGAGACCTGGTCTCTAGACTGATTAATGAGGGGCGATTCTTCCTCAATTGGATAATAGACATTTGCTAATCTATCATTTGCATGTGAGACTGTAGAGTGGGCTGGCACTGGGGTAATTTGAGTGTGTTTGCAGGTGGCATTAGTTATGAAATAGGCTACATTCCTTTATATATTTCCTTTGTTTATATCCTCACATCCATCAACATGATTCCACAGACCATATTGAAAATGGCTTTGAAAAGCAATGCCTTTACGTGATGTAAAATATGTGTTTCAGTCTAGCAAAATGAAACATAGGAAACATTCAAACTCAAAATGTGAAAAAACAGGTTCTGAATATTTCAATGGCTATGAATCATAGGAGCGCCTCAGCCCTCCTCCCATCCCCGATCTTATCTGATCTTTAAAAAAAAAAAAATTGTACATAATGTTTCTTATTACTTAAAAGAGCTTCTGGACATCAGAACAGCAATCACTAACCTCAATTTAGACGAAGACTTCTACTTTAATGAGTCTTCGACGCAGGACATATTGCTCACTCCGGACCAGGCTCTATTCCCTCACACTTGGAAGAGAAAAAAGCCGTAATATCCTATGCTTCTCGGAGTCACGGCTGAACAAGGACATGGATAATATACAGTTAGCTGTATACAGAGCCACAGGTGACACAATCTCTATTGCACTGCACACTGCCCTTTCACACCGGGACAAAAGGAACACCTAAATGAGAATGCTGTTCATTGACGACAGCTCAGCATTCAACTCCACAGTGCCCTCTAAGCTCATCACCAAGCTAAGGACCCTGGGATTGAACACCTCCCTCTGTAACTGAATCTTGGACTTCCTGACGGGCCGCCTCCAGGTGGTGAGGGAAGGTAACAACACATCTGACAACACTGGGTTCCCCTCAGGGGTGTGTACTTAGTCCACTCCAGTACTCCCTGTTTACCCACAACTGCGTGGCAGCACACGACTCCAACACCATCATTAAATTTGCCGATGACACCGGTGGAACAGCTTGTAGGGTGGAGGTCAAAGATCTGGCACTCTGGTGCCAGGACAACAACCTCTTCCTCAATGTGGGCAATACAGGTTAAATAAGGTTCTTATCGTGGACTATAGGAAGTGGAGGACCAAAAATTATTTTTTTGTGGTTTGTATCACTTGTTTCACAACATGCCTACCACTTTGAAGATGCTAAATATTTTTTATTGTGAAACAAACAAGAAATAACACACAAAAAAATAGATAACAGAAGAGTGCATAAATAGACAGCCAACTATTCAGCTCCTTCAAGTTGAATGGGTTCAGCTGGTGTACAGCAATCTTTAAGTCTGGGATTTGACTAGGCCATTCCAAGATATTTAAATGTTTCCCCATAAACCACTCAAATGTTGTTTTATCAGTATGCTTAGGGTCATTGTCTTGCTGGAAGGTGAACCTCCATCCCAGTCTCAAATCTCTGGAAGACTGAAACAGGTTTCCCTCAAGAATTTCCCTGTATTTAGCGCCATCCATCATTCATTCAATTCTGACCAGTTTCCCAGTCCCTGCCAATGAAAAACATCCCCACAGCATGATGCTGCCACCACCATGCTTCACTGTGAGGATGGTGTTCTCGGGGTGTAGAGAGGTGTTTGGTTCGCACCAGACAGTGTTTTCCTTGATGGCCAAAAAGCTCAATTTTAGTCTCATCTGAGCAGAGTGATTTTCTAGATTTTTTTTCTCATTTTGTCTGTTATAGTTGAAGTGTACCTATGATGAAAATTACAGGCCTCTCTCATCTTTTTAAGTGGGAGAACTTCCATAATTGGTGGCTGACTAAATACTTTTTTGCCCCACTGTATACTGAGATCATGTAACACTTAGATTGCACACAGGTGGACTTTATTTAACACATTATGTGACTTCTGAAGGTAATTGGTTGCACCAGGTCTTATTTAGGGGCTTCATAGCAAAGGGGGTGAATACACATGCACGCACCACTTTTCCGTTTGTATAAAAAAATAATAATAATGTAACAAGTAATTTTTTTCATTTCCCTTTCACATGAAATCCAAATAAAAATCTATTTAAATTACAGGTTGTAATGCAACAAAATAGGAAAAATGCCAAGGGGGATGAATACTTTTGCAAGGCACTGTGTCATGGTTTGAACACCAATACAGTAAAGAAGAGGGCATGACCTTGCCTCTTCCCCCTCAGGAGGCTCAACATTTTTAGCATGGGCCCTCATATCCTCAAAAAGTTATTCCACTGCACCATTGGGAGCATCTTGATTGACTGCATCACCACTTGGTATGGCAACTGCTCGGCATCAGACTGAAAAGCACTACAATAAAGGAATAATAGTAGTGCGTATGGCCCAGTACATTAATGGGGCCGAACTCCCTGCCATCCAGGACCTCTATAGCAGGTGGTGTCAGAGGAAGGCCCTAAAACTTGTCAAAGACTCCAGCCACCAAAGTCATAGACTGTTCTCTCTGCTACCGCAATGCAAGTGGTGCCGGATTGCCAAGACTGGGACCAAAAGGTTACTGAACAGCTTCTACCCCTATTTACTCTCACACATACTACACTGACACACACACACACACACACTATAATAACGCTCACACACACAAAACACACACACATACACACGCACACATAAAAACTTTATCAATCTTTAACACTCTTCACACACACTGCTGTTATTCTGTTTATTATCTATCCTGATTGCATAGCCTATCCTGATTACCTCAACTACCTTGTGCCACTCGGTACTGGTATTCATTGTATATAGCCTCGTTACTGTTATTTTATTGATACTATTTCAAGGTTCTTTTTAAAATTTAAGTTGTTATATTTAAGCATTTCGCAGTTAAGTCTACACCTTTTGTATTCGGCGCATGTGACCAATGAAAATTTGATTTGATTTGAATAGGTTAGCTGCCCCGCATACCGCCATTTAACAAGCATTACAGCTCTGCGGTCTGTACAGAAAAAATACGATTCCAGTGGGATTTACAATAAAGGAAAAATGTCCTAGATGTTTTGACTGAAATAATGAAATCAATGTGTGTCCTCTCAAATGGCCATGTCAAGTTGTTTGGAGATGTGGTTATGTGAGCTGGTGTCGAGGGTGAATGGTGGAGACCTTAGCTATACAACCACTGAAGAAAAGGAAAGGGTCCTTTTCCCATCTCTGCCTGCAGATAGTCCTTCTGCTCCTCTATGGCCATGGTGTTGTACAGATCATCCCCCTCTCTCTCTCTCTTTCTCTCTCTCTTTCTCTCTCTCTCACTCTCTCTCTCTTTCTCTCTTTCTCTCTCCCCTTCCCCCCTTCCCCTCATCACCCTGCCACACCTCCTCTTTCCCTGCTGAGCAACACCCACGCTGCTGCTGTGATCTCTCCTCCTTCCTCCATACTTTCATTCTCAAAACACAACACATGATGGTGGGAATTGATGAGACTGCCCTTTGCAAAGGAGAGGAGGAATTCAAGGAACAGGCTCCATCCATCAGCAGTGATTTGTGTGCCCTACAACCCCAGCGTCCCCCCTACATCTCTCCCTCTCTCTTGCACTCTCTCTCTCTCCACTCTCACTTAGCCCCTCTCTCTCTCTCTCTTTCTCTCTCTCTCTCTCTCTCTGTGTGTGTCTCCCATCGCTCTCCCTCTCCCTCTCGCTGTGTCCCTTCAAAGCTGTTTTTACTGCACGGCCCCTGCACATCATTCCACTGCGTTGGAAATTAAATGAAGCTGGCTTAACGCAGCTGAACGGAGGCATGCTTTGAAGGATGTAGCCGGGTGAAGCGCCACTGCCAGATTCTTTTCCAGGGGCGGTGGATTTGTGCTGCTGAGGCGAGGACACAGCAATCACTCAGCCATGCAGAAGCCCTGACAAGAGAACTAATCTCTCCACCTGACTTGTGGAAGCTCCAGCTTTTTTCTCCCTGCATTATTTATCCCCAGTGCTAAAGACAGTGGCACAATGGAGCCAGCAACATGAAGTAGATGGTCGATTTGTAGTCTTGGACGGACTGACCATAGTCTGCTGCGCACATGGATGTGTTTAGCTTTGTGAAGATGGCAAAGCTGTCAGGGTGAGTCGGATGGATGCTGTTGAATTTGCCTGTCTGCTTCGATGCCACTTGTGTAATAGGTGGCGGTGTATACTTTACCCACATGATCTACAGAGAAACGTGGGATTTAACAAGCACCATTTAGAATGGAATCTGGTGTAATGGTTGTAGAAACGGCACATACTGTTCAAGGATTATTATAATGACAGTCCCGAGTGCTGTCGCATGCAATTCACATGAGAGAGAGCGAGAGCGAGAGCGAGAGAGAGAGAGAGAGAGAGAGAGTGAGACAGTGAGAGATAACGGAGAGTGATGTGGTTGAAGTGATGTGGTCCATGTGTCTAAACTTAATGAGGTGCTTTGTTCAGAATGTGAATATATGGTCAGGTTTTAATCTTGCATTACACTGACTCTGTTGCATATGTACTGGAGTGTTTATGGTGGGGTTTGTAGCATACGCACACACCCATGATTAAGTGGGTGTCAGCGACACTCAACTGAAAATCATATTTTGGTTGATGTTTAATTGGATGAATCATATAGTTGTCTTTTTTCAATGGAATATTAGATATTTATACAGGAGTGTTTATGAAGCTGTATTTTGTAATGATTCAATGGAAAATAATGACAAAGAGATATGATGATACTAATTAGACATGAGTGAATACTGTATAAGTGTATATTTAGCTAGAGGTTCTTGTGTTTCGTCAGCAGATTGAACTGAGGAAACATTTGTTAATGATTGCAATGACTTCAGTTGTGTGCTATGAGGCAGAAAGCTTGCCATGTTGTGTTATTTTAAGCCTACTATTTACATATACTGTTGTCAGCATCTAGCAGACAACAATTCAATATGATATGAAGTGTGTTCAGCCCCCAGGGGTGAGTTGTCAATCTATATTGTCAATGCTGTTGCATCTGATTAGGTTGCAGCTTGATCATGTCACCACATTACTTGCACATATGTCATTTACAAAACTCAACTACAGTGCCATGCAGTTATAACTAGGCTATACAGCATAACATGAGAGGAAAGGTGACTGGAATATGTCTGTCTGTCTGTATATTGTAAAGATTCTGAGCAAGATGAAAGGTCTCCCAGACAGACCGTTGCCTCTGTTGAATCTGGTTCAATCTGCAACACTGCTTGCTTGTCTATGGCTGTGACATCAGTTTATTATCGAACCTCATATCACATTAAATGTCCCATTTTCCTGATAAACAAACACTTGTGATGTCAAGTGTCTCAATGAAAGACTTATAAACTCAGCAGAAAAAGAAACGTCCTCTCACTGTCAACTGCGTTTATTTTCAGCAGACTTAACATGTGTACATATTTGTATGAACATAACAAGATTCAACAACTGAGACATAAACTGAACAAGTTCCACAGACATGTGACTAACAGAAATGGAATAATGTCTCCATGAACAAAGGGGGGGTCAAAATCAAATTTAACAGTCAGTATCTGGTGTTGCCAACAGCTGCATTAAGTACTGCAGTGCATTTCCTCCTCATGGACTGCACCAGATATGCCAGTTCTTGCCGTGAGATGTTACCCCACTCTTCCACCAAGGCACCTGCAAGTTCCTGGACATTTCTGGGGGGAATGGCCCTAGCCCTCACCCTCCGATCCAACAGGTCCCAGACGTGCTCAATAGGATTGAAATCAGGGCTCTTCGCTGGCCATGGCAAAACACTGACATTCCTGTCTTGTAGGAAATCATGCACAGAACGAGCAGTAGGGCTGGTGGCATTGTCATGCTGGAGGGACATGTCAGGATGAGGAAGGGTACCACATGAGGGAGGAGGATGTCTTCCCTGTAACGCACAGCGTTGAGATTGCCTGTAATGACAACAAGCTCAGTCCGATGATGTTGTGAGACACCGCCCCAGACCATGACGGACCCTCCACCTCCAAATCGATCCCGCTCCAGAGTACAAGCCTCGGAGTAACGCTCATTCCTTTGAGGATGAACGCGAATCCGACCATCACCCCTAGTGCGAAAAAAAACGTGACTTGTCAATGGAGAGCACTTTTTGCCAGCCCTGTCTGGTCCAGCAACGGTGGGTTTGTGCCCATAGGCGACGTTGTGGCCAGTGATGTCTGGTGAGGACCTACCTTACAACAGGTCTACAAGCCCTCAGTCCAGCCTCTCTCAGCCTATTGCGGACAGTCTGAGCACTGATGGAGGGATTGTGCGTTCCTGATGTAACTCAGGCAGTTGTTGTTGCCATCCTGTACCTGTCCCGCAGAAGAAAGGCCTCTTTAGTGTCCAAGTTTTCATAACTGTGACCTTAATTGCCTACCGTCTGTAAGCTGTTAGTGTCTTAATGACTGTTCCACAGGTGCATGTTCATTAATTGTTAATGGTTCGTTGAACAAACGGTGTTTAAACCCTTACCAATGAAGAGCTGTGAAGTTATTTGGATTCTTACGAATTATCTTTGAAAGACAGGGTCCTGAAAAAGGGATGTTTCTTTTTTTTGCTGAGTTTAGGATGATTCACAGAAATATGTCCATACCTGTTGAATGGCAAATGAAAAGCAAATTATTAAATAAATGGCAATGACTTCTACAAGGGATGACTAAAGATTATCTCAAGTATTTTTTTGTGCAAGTTAGTTGATTTACCAAATCACTGAATATCTAAATCTGTATCTATTTTATTCTGAATATAACCATAGACAAAACATTGCTGTGTGTTTTGGGGAACACTGTTTTTGGGAACACAAATGACTTATTTGGAACGAAGGAGGACAGGACCTGTTACTTTAAATGATGTCACTGTTTCTCCACACTGTTGTCTTTCCATGGCAGTGAATGTTTATGATGTTGCTGCCGTTGGGGCATTAACGTCAGTGCACCGCTGTCACTGTTAATAATGGAGCCTATGATTGTGTTCTTACTGTAGTGCTACACAGGCTTCCTCTACTGCCAGCCTGCATTGCAGGCTAGCTGTCCACCCTGTAGCTATCTTATGATGGCAAATGGAATGTTTTAGAATGTAATAAATAGACTCTATGTGTTTCAGAGATCCAGGAGAATGCAGATCTCTTTTATATTTGTCTCCACCTCATGCCTACCGACACCCTGTCGTCTCAGCTGTCACACAGAAGAGCTTGTCCCAGCCTTGTTTTTCTCTCAATGGCACCTTTCTTGTGCAAATGCTCTAAAACACAAGTTTTGTGTGAGGGAAAGCTTTGTTTACATTTTTTAAAATCATTACGTGAAGGATACTGAAACACAAATAATATCCCCTTTTGATCGTTTTTATTATTCGATAACGACATATGTAGGATGTTGTTGGTGCAATAATCTTGCACCAACAGGAAATGTGGATTATAATTCATGGACATTTTTGTACGGGTTGACACAATTTTCTCGAGGGAAGATCAAGTCTGAAATGTCAAAGTGGGAATGACAAACTTCAAAAGACCTTTTTAAACGTCAAATACATGACAGGCTTTGAATGTCCTGCATTGCAGGAAAGTTCTCCTACAACAGGGGGTAATCAAATGAAAAACCTACATCTGAATATGGGTGTAAGTCTTGTTTTACCACAGTATGAGGGTTAAGAAGGACAGGACCAGCAATTATTACTCTTCTGGAGGTGTTCACAAGCCCAGCTATGTAAACCAGATGAGGTGTGTCTGTCCATGAAGTATTATGAAGGTGTATTATGTATTATGAAGGTGTATTATGTATTATGAAGGTGTATTATGTATTATGAAGGTGTATTATGTATTATGAAGGTGTATGATGTATTATGAAGGTGTATTATGTATTATGAAGGTGTATTATGTATTATGAAGGTGTATTATGTATTATGAAGGTGTATTATGTATTATGAAGGTGTATTATGTATTATGAAGGTGTATTATGAAGGTGTATTATGTATTATGAAGGTGTATGATGTATTATGAAGGTGTATTATGTATTATGAAGGTGTATTATGTATTATGAAGGTGTATTATGTATTATGAAGGTGTATTATGTATTATGAAGGTGTATTATGTATTATGAAGGTGTATTATGTATTATGAAGGTGGTAAAATACACCTGTTTTGCAGTCGAAGTTTCACCAGGTTCCTACAGCCTCAGATATTTATCACTTACACATAACACTCCTCAAAGCTTAAAAACTCTGTTCAACATAAAAATAGAACTTATTGACGGGTATATGCAAAACTGGTTGGAGCCAGCCAGCATGTCTTTATGGTAAAAGCTCTAACATTTGGTTTATGAAAAGTCATATAAAAAGAAGCACTTGGGCGGAAGTATGGAATGGCATGTTTAATGCATGATTCCCCCCATGCCTCTGAGTTTAAAAAAAAAACTAAAAAAACATTAAAGCACTCTGTCTAAAATATAAGTTGTGAGTATACTGTAATGAGATTGCAATTCAGAACCAGTGGTTGTTTGGCTTAAAGCATATTTACTCTCTAGAAGCACGAAGCCAAAGCCTACTTAAAAACAAAGCTACTGTATGTTGAATATTTAGACAACTAGACATGAAGGCTTACAGCACTTGAGTACATTCTGTTGTTTTACTCCATTTTCTTCTAGGCCTTCACCATTAAAGCTTTAGATAATGACATTCATGAAATCAGTTTGCCTAGGTCAAGCCCATTTTACCTATCCAGTTTCCATATACATAACTCACTGGACTGGACAACATTTGATTACCCTAAATATTCATTAGAGTACAAGGGAGGAGGTCTGTTTTAGAAATGGGGGCCTCTTGGGGACAAGTATGGCGGAGATGGCATGGTAGAGGATCCAGCTGGCTTGTGAAAAGAGAGAGAGAAAGAAAGAATGGTGAGAAAGAGAAGAAAGGAGGAAGAGAACTGGAAAAATACAATCATATGTTTTGTTCTCTTGCTTTTAAGCTTGTGCATGAATGCAGCACTACAATAATGTACAGTAGAATTCAAAGGCAACCCTGTGGCCAAGGGGCAATTGGGTTTGTTTAAGACTTAACATGAGCATTGGGGGGCGAAAGGGTCTGGACAGGGTTTATACTGTACAGTGTGAAAGGGTCTGGGCAGGGTTTATACTGTACAGTATGAAAGGGTCTGGGCAGGGTTTATACTGTACAGTATGAAAGGGTCTGGGCAGGGTTTATACTAGAGTTCAACCGATTAATCGGAATGGCCGATTAATTAGGGCCGATTTCAAGTTTTCATAACAATCGGAAATCGGTGTTTTTGGACACCGATTTGGCCGATTTAAAAAATATACATATTTTTAAACCTTTATTTAACTATGCAAGTCAGTTAAGAACACATTCTTATTTTCAATGATGGCCTAGGAACGATGTGTTAACTGCCTTGTTCAGGGGCAGAATGACAGATTTTTTACCTTGTCAGCTCGGGGATTCAATCTTGCAACCTTACGGTTAACATGTCCAACGCTCTGACCACCTGCCTTACATTGCACTCCACGAGGAGCCTGCCTGTTACGCGAATGCAGTAAGAAGCCAAGGTAAGTTGCTAGCTAGCATTCAACTTATCTTATAAAAAACAATCCATCAATCAATCATAATCACTAGTTAACTACACATGGTTGATGATATTACTAGTTTATCTAGCGTGTCCTGCCTGGCATATAATCGATGCGCTGCACATTCACGAAAAAGGACTGTCGTTGCTCCAACGTGTCCCTAACCGTACACATCAATGCCTTTCTTAAAATCAATACACAGAAGTATATATTTTTAAACCTGCATATTTAGCTAAAAGAAATCCTGGTTAGCAGGCAATATTAACCAGGTGAAATTGTGTCACTTCTCTTGCGTTCATTGCACGCAGAGTCAGGGTATATGCAACAGTTTGGGCCGCCTGGCTCATTGCAAACTAATTTGCCAGAATTTAACGTAATTATGACATAACATTGACGGTTGTGCAATGTAACAGGAATATTTAGACTTATGGATGCCACCCGTTAGATAAAATACGGAATGGTTCCGTGTTTCATTGAAAGAATAAACGTTTTGTTTTCGAGATTATAGTTTCTAGATTCGACCATATTAAGGACCTAAGGCTCGTATTTCTGTGTGTCATGTTATAATTAAGTCTATGATTTGATAGAGCAGTCTGACTGAGCGATGGTAGGCAGCAGCAGGCTCATAAGCATTCATTCAAACAGCACTTTCCTGCGTTTGCCAGCAGCTCTTCGCAAAGCATTGCGCTGTTTATGACTTCAAGCCTATCAACTCCCGAGATTAGGCTGGTATAACCGATGTGAAATGGCTAGCTAGTTAGCGGGGTGCGCGCTAATAGCGTTTCAAACGTCACTCGCTCTGAGACTTGGAGTAGTTGTTCCCCTTGCTCTACATGGGTAACGCTCCTTCGAGGGTGGCTGTTGTCGATGTGTTCCTGGTTCGAGCCCAGTGTAGGGGCAAGGAGAGGGACGGAAGCTACACTGTTACACTGGCAATACCAAAGTGCCTATAAGAACAACCAATAGTCAAAGATATATGAAATACAAATCGTATTGAGAGAAATAGTCATATTGTAAGGGTTTTCCTGTGGTGAAGGAGAAGCGGACCAAAATGCAGCGTGGTGGTTATTCATGTTTTTAATAAAGACAACTTTTCATGAACAGATTAAACAAAACAAGAAAAGTGAAAACCTAAACAGTCCTATCTGGTGCAAAACACAGAGACAGGAACAATCACCCACAAACACACAGTGAAACCCAGGCTACCTAAGTATGACACCTGCCTCTGATTGAGAACCATACTAGGCCGAAACATAGAAATACCCAAATCATAGAAAAAACATAGACTGCCCACCCAACTCACGCCCTGACCATACTAAATAAATACAAAACAAAGGAAATAAAGGTCAGAACGTGACAGTACCCCCCGCCCCCCAAAGGTGCGGACTCCGGATGCAAAACCTTGACCTATAGGGGAGGGTCTGGGTGGGCGTCTGTCCGCGGTGGCGGCTCTGGCGCGGGACGCGGACCCCACTTCACTATTGTCTTAGTCCGCCTCATTGTCCGCCTCCGTGGCTCTGTAACCATGGCAACCCCTCTCAATGACCCCACTGGACAGAGGAGCAGCTCGGGACAGAGGTGCAGCTGCTCGGGACAGAGGTGCAGCGGCGCCTCTGGGCTGAGGGGCTCTGGCGGCCCCTGGCTGACTGGCGGCACTGGCGGCCCCTGGCTGACTGGCGGCACTGGCGGCCCCTGGCTGACTGGCGGCACTGGCGGCCCCTGGCTGACAGGCGGCACTGGCGGCCCCTGGCTGACTGGCGGCACTGGCGGCCCCTGGCTGACTGGCGGCACTGGCAGCCCCTGGCTACGGGCAGACGGGCGGCTCAGGCGGCGCTGGGCAGACGGGCGGCTCAGGCGGCGCTGGGCAGACGGGCGGCTCAGGCGGCGCTGGGCAGACGGGCGGCTCAGGCGGCGCTGGGCAGACGGGCGGCTCAGGCGGCGCTGGGCAGACGGGCGACTCAGGCGGCGCTGGGCAGACGGGCGGCTCAGGCGGCGCTGGGCAGACGGGCGGCTCAGGCGGCGCTGGGCAGACGAGTGGCTCAGATGGCGCTGGGCAGACGGGAAGCTCCGGCAACGCTGGAGAGGAAGGCTCTGGCAGCGCTGGACTAAGGAGCTCTGGCGCCTCTGGAATGAGGGGCTCTTGCGCCTCTGGACTGAGGGGCGGGAGCTCTGGCAGCGCCGAACAGGCGGGAGACTCCGGCTGCGTTGGAGAGGAGGGAGCACCTGTAGGGATGAGACGGAGAGACAGCCTGGTGCTGGGGGCTGCCACCGGAGGGATGGTGCGTGGAGGTGGTACCGGATAGACCGGACCTTGCAGGCGCACTGGAGCTCTTGAGCACCGGTCGCCCTGCCAGTGCGGCGAGGTGGAATAGCCCGCACTGGGCTATGCAGGCGAACCGGGGACACCGTGCGCAAGGCTGGTGCCATGTAAGCCGGCCCAAGGAGACGCACTGGGGACCAGATGCGTAGAGCCGGCTTCATGGCACTTGGCTCAATGCTCACTCTAGCCCGGCCGATACATGGAGCTGGTATGCACCGCACCGGGCTATGCACCCGCACTGGGGACACCGTGCGCTCCACAGCATAACACGGTGCCTGCCCCGTTCTCTCTCGCCCCCCGGCAAGCACAGGAAGTTGGCGCAGGTCTCCTACCTGGCTTCGCCACACTTCCTGTGTGCCACCCCCCCAATAAATTTTTGGGGCTGCCTCTCGGGACCAAAATGCAGCGTGGTGGTTATTCATGTTTTTAATAAAGACAACTATTCATGAACAGATTAAACAAAACAAGAAAAGTGAAAACCTAAACAGTCCTATCTGGTGCAAAACACAGAGACAGGAACAATCACCCACAAACACACAGTGAAACCCAGGCTACCTAAGTATGATTCTCAATCAGAGACAACTAATGACACCTGCCTCTGATTGAGAACCATACTAGGCCGAAACATAGAAATAACCAAATCATAGAAAAAACATAGACTGCCCACCCAACTCACGCCCTCAGAACGTGACACCTATAATTCCTATAATAACTACAACCTAAAACTTCTTACCTGGGAATATTGAAGACTCATGTTAAAAGGAACCACCAACTTTCATATGTTCTCATGTTCTGAGCAAGGAACTGAAACGTTAGCTTTCTTACATGGCACATATTGCACTTTTACTTTCTTCTCCAACACTTTGTTTTTGCATTATTTAAGCCAAATTGAACATGTTTCATTATTTATTTGAGGCTAAATTTATTTTATTGATGTATTATAAAATAAGTGTTCATTCAGTATTGTTTGTAATTGTCATTATTACAAATAAAAAATGTAAATAGTCAGAATTAATCCGTATCGGCTTGTTTTGGTCCTCCAATAATCGGTATTGGTATCGGCGTTGAAAAATCATAATCGGCCGACCTCTAGTTTATACTGTACAGTATGAAAGGGTCTGGGGAGGGTTTATACTGTACAGTATCAAAGGGTCTGGGGAGGGTTTATACTGTACAGTATGAAAGGGTCTGGGGTGGGTTTATACTGTACCGTATGAAAGTGTTTGGGAAGGGTTTATAGTGTACAGTATGAAAGGGTTTGGGGAGGGTTTATACTGTACAGAATGAAAGGGTCTGGACAGGGTTTAAACTGTACAGTATGAAAGGGTTTGGGGAGGAGTGTGAACTATGGAAGTGAACTATGGAAATATACACAGTGTCGAAATAGTATCTTTGTAGAGTATTTCAATATTTTCTTTATTATAGCATACAACTTGTGATTTGTATATAACATGCTGTTACATACGTTGATACAGTTTATTCTGTAAGTACAGCAAAGTACTGCCATGGTGGTTTGAGTGGCGTGTGTGTGCCGGGCAATAGTATAATACATTTCTGTGTGTGTGTGTGTGTGTGTGTGTGTGTGTGTGTGTGTGTGTGTGTGTGCGCGTGCGTGTACGCGCGTCTGTCTACAACTGATTTCCAATTATATTCCACAGCATTTCTATATTCCACAGCATCCCGAAGTCTGATCAATTTGATGTTATTTTAATGCTTAATGGACCAAAAAAATTGCTTTTCTTTCAAAAACAAGGACATTTTGAAGTGACCCCAAACTTTTGAACGGTAGTGTAAGTAGAAGCAGATCAGCCCATGGTTTATATAACATAGGACACACATTCACACTGGAACTGGTGCAGACAGACACAGTTCCTCCCAGGCTAAATGAGGAAGAACATCTCTATTTGATTATGTTCTGGCTCTCCCTGAATAACATGTAGACAGTGTTCAGACAAAAAGACAGCAGGATTTCAACCACACTCACAACAACAATACTCAGTAAGATCTTGGCGGGTGGTTTAATTCCCAGATGTCAATTTTTCTCAACACAGAGGAGATTAGCTACAATGTAAAATCCCCTATAGAGAACTGGTAGAGAGAGAGAGAGAGAGAGAGAGAGAGCGAGAGAGAGAGAGAGAGAGAGAGAGAGAGAGAGAGAGAGAGAGAGAGAGAGAGAGAGAGAGAGAGAGAGAGAGACTGCCTGCCTGCCATAACGTAGTAGTTTCCCATGACAACAATATCAGCACTTACAAATAAGGGATTGTAATATTCAGCTCTTTTTAAATAATAGTAAAATATGGATAGAGGGTCTTGCCCAGTAGCAGAATCCAATGCACGGCGCTAGATACCGATACTCTCCTTCCTTACTGTATGGACAACAACTGTGAAGTGTTCACACCACTCTGGGGTCTGGATTTGGCTCCATTTACTCTGTTAATTATTCTCTCCTCCTGCTGATCATTTTGCACGTGTGATGTAGGTGGTTTACACCATTTTTTTTTTACCTTTACATATGCCAAATAAACAGTGAGAGATGCTACACAACATGGACCTGCTCAATGGCTCACCATGACAGTAGTTCTACATTTCTGCTGCAAGACAAGTATTCAAGCGTAGCATTCATACTTTAGGCTTGAAATGATGCAATGTTTTCATAGGTTCTCTTTCAAAATCAAATTAAATTGTATTTGTCACATACACGTGTTTAGCAGATGTTATTGCTGGTGTAGCGAAATGCTTGTGTTTGTAGCTCTAACAGTGCAGTACTATCTAACAATTTCACACCAATACACACAAATCTAAAGTAAGGGAATGGAATTATATAAATATTATATAAATATTTGGGTGAGCAATGTCAGAGCGGCATAGACTAAGATACAGTAGAATAGGATAGAATACAGTATATACATTAGATGAGTAATGCAAAATATGTAAACACTTTTAAAGTGACCAGTGTTTAATTATTAAAGTGGCCAGTGATTTCAAGTCTATGTATATAGGGCAGCAGCCTCTAATGTGCTAGTGATGGCTATTTAACAGTCTGATGGCCTTAAGATAGAAGCTGTTTTTCAGTCTCTCGGCCCCAGCTTTGATGCACCTGTACTGACCTTGCCTTCTGGATGATAGCGGGGTGAACAGGCAGTGGCTCAGGTGGTTATTGTCCTTGATGATATTTTTGGCCTTCCTGTGACATCGTGTGCTATAGGTGTCCTGGAGGGCAGGTAGTTTGCCCCCGGTTATGGGGCAGACCGCATTGATACAGCCGGACAGGATCTGTAAAAGTTTTGAGGGTTTTAGGTGGCAAGCCAAATTTCTTCAGCCTCCTGAGGTTGAAGAGGTGCTGTTGCGCCTTTTTCACCACACTGTCTGTGTAGGTGGACCATTTCAGTTTGTCAGTGATGTGTACGCAGAGGAACTTGAAGCTTTCCACGTTTTCCACTGCGGTACCATCTATGTGGATGGGGGGGGGGGGTTCTCCCTCTGCTGTTTCCTGAAGTCCATAATCAGCTCATTTGTTTTGTTGACATTGGGTGAGAGGTTATTTCCCTGGCACCACATTCCCAGGCCCCTCACCTCCTCCCTGTAGGCTGTCTTGTCATTGTTGGTAATCAGGCCTACTACTGCTGTGTCATCTGCGAATGTGATGATGGGTGAACAGTCATGATGAACAGGGAGTACAGGTGGGGGCTGAGCACGCATCCTTGTGGGTCCCCACTTATAAGGATCAGTGAAGTGGAGATGTTTAATCCTACCTTCACCATCTGTGGGCAGCGCCAATAGGAAGTCCAGGACCCAGTTGCACAGGGCACGGCCAAGAGCTTAATGATGAGCTTGGAGGGTACTATGGTGTTGAATGCTGAGCTGTAGTCAATGAACAGCATTCTTACATACAGTTGAAGTCGGAAGTTTACATACACTTAGGTTGGAGTCATTACAACTCGTTTTTCAACCAAAACTATAGTTTTGGCAAGTCGGTTAGGACATCTACTTTGTGCATGACACAGTAATTTTTCCAACAATTGTTTACAGACAGATTATTTCACTTCCAGAGGGTCAGAAGTTTACATACACTAAGTTGACTGTGCCTTGAAACAGCTTGGAAAATTCCAGAAAATTATGTGATGACTTTAGATAGGCTTATGATAGGCTAATTGACATAATTGGAGTCAATTGGATGTGTACCTGTGGATGTATTTCAAGGCCTACCTTCAAACTCAGTGCCTCTTTGCTTGACATCATGGGAAAATCAGCCAAGACCTCACAAAAAGATTGTAGACCTCCACAAGTCTGGTTCATCCCTGGGAGCAATTTCCAAACGCCTGAAGGTACCACGTTCATCTGTACAAACAATAGTACGCAAGTGTAAACACCATGGGACCACACAGCCATCTAACCGCTCAGGAATGAGACGGGTTCTGTCTCCTAGAGATGAACATACTTTGGTGCGAAAAGTGCAAATAATTCCCAGAACAATAGCAAAGGACCATGTGAAGATACAAAAGTATCTCTATCCACAGTAAAACGAGTCCTATATTCACATAACATGAAAGGCCGCTCAGCAAGGTAGAAGCCATTGCTCCAAAACCGCCATAAAAAAAGACAGACTACAGTTTGCAACTGCATATGGGGACAAAGATTGTACTTTTTGTAGAAATGTCCTCTGGTTTGATAAAACAAAAATAGAACTGTTTGGCCATAAAACCATCGTTATGTTTGGAGGAAAAAGGGGGAGGCTTGCAAGTCGAAGAGCACCATCCCAACCGTGAAGCACGGGGGTGGCAGCATCATGTTGTGGGGGTGCTTTGCTGCAGGAAGGATTGGTGCACTTCACAAAATAGATGCCATCATTAGAAGGGAAAATTATGTGGATATATTGAAGCAACATCTCAAGACATCAGTCAGGAAGTTAAAGCTTGGTCGCAAATGGGTCTTCCAAATGGACAATGACCCCAAGCATACTTCCAAAGTTGTGGAAAAATGGCTTAAGGACAACAAAGTTAAGGTATTGGAGTGGCCATCACAGAGCCCTGACATCAATCCTATAGAAAATTTGTGGGCAGAACCGAAAAAGCGTGTGCGAGCAAGGAGGCCAAAAAACCTGACTCGGTTACACCAGCTCTGTCAATTCACCCAACTTATTGTGGGAAGCTTGTGGAAAGCTACCCAAAATGTTTGACCCAAGTTAAACAATTTAAAGGCAATGCTTCCAAATACTAATTGAGTGTATGTAAACTTCTGACCCACTGGGAATTTGATGAAAAAAATAAAAGCTGAAATAAATGATTCTCTCTGCTATTATTCTGACATTTCACATTCTTAAAATAAAGTGGTGGTCCTAACTGACCCAAGACAGGGAATTTTAACAAGGATTAAATGTCAGGAATTGTGAAAAACTGAGTTTAAATGTATTTGGCTAAGGTGTATGTAAACTTCTGACTTCAACTGTAGGTATTCCTCTTGTCCAGAATGGATATGGCAGTGTGCAGTGCGACGGCGATTGCATCGTCACTCTTGTGATTCAAGATGGCGTAGCAGTCAGACGTATGTTTTTGTCTTGTCCCTTCCTGTCCCTTGTTAACATCGTTTTTCCTTGTTTTTTCCCCCCATATATATATTTAATATTTTAATACCACTTTCTATGTACGGACTGAATATTCTCTCCTGCAACTCGCCTTGCCCAATGTGGTACGGATCTGCTATCTTTATACTTAAGAACTTATCAACTCATCAAAAGCTACCAGCTAACTGGCTACCAGCTAACTGGCTAAAGTACATCGGACTGTTTGCTTAAGAGGACCATCGGACAAATTCTTTGGCCACTATACCCACCATACGTTGCCCCTCTGATCCGTCGGCTGAACCTTCGCCTGAACCGGAACCCCAACAGAAGTTAGCCAGCTAACTAACTAGTAGTCAGCTAGCCACTGCTAGCGGTCATCAGCCACTTCTAGCACAGACAACTCTCGCCAGTCTGCACAGCGCGACTTAAACTAGAGCAAAAATTATTTTTCTCTATAACTCCGAATTCCTACTGCAAGCTCTGAACCTTTTATTTCTCCACCTGGATCATCGCAGCTAGCTATTCGAGTGGCCACTCCTGGCTAACGTCACTGTCCCGAAGCAAGAACCAATTAGCCTGGAGCTAACCATGCTAGGCCCATCTCCCGGTTAGCCAAAGAGGTCCATCAGCCACTACTTGGGCTACAATACCTATTTTTCCAACTGGCTTGGACCCCTGCCAACTCATCATGACTGGACCACCAATGTGATTTACCCGATGTGTTTATTCTCAACTGGCTCCGCCGTCGCTTCGTCCCCTGAATTCCCATCCGCTAGCATGCTTTCCGCTGCCTGCTTGCTGTCCAGAGCACATCAGACTGTTAGCTTAAAAGGCCCACCGTACAAATTCTTTGGCCACTATACCTATTCTGCCAATTGGCCTGGTTTCCCACACAAAGCCCTGCTGATCCGTCTGCTGACGCAACAGCATGAGGGGGCCACAACAGACTTTCTTCCTTCGCGACGTCCCTCCAAGGCACTAGCCCCGGCCTGCAAGCTGCCTGAAGCCACTCACTGGACCCCTATGATCACTCGGCTACGCATGCCTCTCGCTAACGCCAATATGCCTTGTCCATTGCTGTTTTGGTTATTATTTATTGCCTCATTTCGCTGTAGAGCCTCTAGTCCTGCTCAATATGCCTTATTGAACACTTTAGTTCCACCTAACACACATGCGGTGACATCACCTGGTTTAAATGATATTTTTAGGGACAATATCTCTTTCATCGAGACTCTATGCACAGGTTTACCCTCACTGTATCCACATTCTACCATACCTTTGTTTGTACATTAAGCCTTGAATCTATTCTACCGTGCCCAAAAATCTGCTACTTTTACTCTCTGTTCTGAACGTACTAGACGACCAGTTATTTTAGCCTTTATCTGTACCCTTATCCTACTCCTCCTCTGTTCTTCTGGTGATGTGGAGGTTAATCCAGGCCCTGCAGTGCCTAGCTCCACTCCCATTCCCTAGGCTCTGTCATTTGTTGGCTTCTGTAACCGTAAAAGCCTTGGTTTCATTCATGTTAACATAGAAGCCTCCACCCTAAGTTTGTTTTACTCACTGCCCTAGCACACTCTGCCAATCCGGATGTCCTAGCCGTGTCTGAATCCTGGCTCAGAAAGAACACCAAAAACCCTGAATTGTCCATCCCTAACTATAACATTTTCCGACAAGAGAGAACTGCCAAAGGGGGCGGTGTTGCAATCTACTGCAGAGATAGCCTGCAGAGTTCTGTCTTACTATCCAGGTCTGTACCCAAACAATTCGAGCTTCTACTTTTAAAAATCCCCCTTTCCAGAAACAAGTCTTTCACAGTTGCCGCTTGCTATAGACCACCCTCTGCCCACAGCTGTGCCCTGGACACCATATGTGAACTGATTGCCCCCATCTATCTTCAAAGCTCGTGCTGCTAGGTGACCTAAACCGGGACATTGTTAACACCCCGGCCATCCTACAATTTAAGCTTGATGCCCTCAATCTCTCACAAATTATCAATGAACCCACCAGGTACAACCCCAAATCCGTAAACACGGGCACCCTCATAGATATCATTATAACCAACTTGCCCTCCAAATATACCTCTGCTGTTTTCAACCAAGATCTCAGCCATCACTGCCTCATTGCCTGTATCCGTAATGGGTCTGCGGTCAAACGACCACCCCTCATCACTGTCAAACGCTCCCTAAAACACTTCAGCAAGCAGGCCTTCCTAACTGACCTGGCCCGGGTATCGTGGAAGGATATTGACCTCATCCCGCCAGTAGAGGATGCCTGGTCATTCTTTAAAAGTGCCTTCCTTTCAAAAAATCTAGAACCAGAAACAGACATAGCCCTTGGTTCTCTCCAGACCTGACTGCCCTTGACCAGCACAAAAACATCCTGTGGCATTCTGCATTAGCATCGAATAGCATCAATATGCAACATTTCAGGGAAGTTAGGAACAAATATACACAGGCAGTTAGGAAAGCTAAGGCTAGCTTTTTCATGCAGAAATTTGCATCCTGTAGCACAAACTCACAAATGTTCTGGGACACTGTAAACTCCATGGAGAATAAGAGCAACTCCTCCCTCAGTGCTGCCCACTGCACTGAGGCTAGGAAACACTGTCACCACTGATAAATCCACTATAATTGAGAATTTCAATAAGTATTTTTCTACGGCTGGCCATGCTTTCCACCTGGCTACCCCTACCCCGGTCAACAGCCCTGCAATCACCACAGCAACTCGCCCAAGCCTCCCCACTTTTCCTTCACCCAAATCCAGATCGCTGATGTTTTTAAAGAACTGCAAAACCTGGACCCCTCCAAATCAGCCGGGCTAGAAAATCTGGGCCCTCTCTTTTTAAAATTATTTGCAGAAATTGTTGCAACCCCTATTACAAGCCTGTTCAACCTCTCTTTCGTATCGTCTGAGATTCCCAAAGATTGGAAAGCTGCCGCAGTCATCCCCCTGTTCAAAGGGGGAGACACCCTAGACCCAATTTGCTACAGACCTATATCTATCCTTCCCTGCTTCTCTAAGGTCTTCAAAAGCAAGGTTAACAAACAGATTTCAGACCATTTTGAATCCCACCGTACCTTCTCCGCTATGTAATCTGGTTTCAGAGCTGGTCATGGGTGCACCAGGTCCTAAATGACATCATAACCTTCATCGATAAGAGACATTACTTTGCAGCAGTATTCATCGACCTGGCCAAGGCTTTCGACTCTGTCAATCACCACATTCTTATCGGCGGACTCAACAGCCTTGGTTTCTCAAATGACTGCCTTGCCTGGTTCACCAACTACTTCTCACATGGAGTTCAGTGTGTCAAATTGGAGGGCCTGTTGCCTGGACATCTTGCAGTCTCCTTGGGGGTGCCACAGGGTTCAATTCTCAGGCCGACTCTCTTCTCTGCATATATTAATGATGTCGCTCTCGCTACTGGTGATTCCCTGATCCACCTCAACGCAGATGACACCATTCTGTATACTTCTGGCCCTTCTTTGGACACTGTGTTAAATAACCTCCAGACGAGCTACAATGCCATTACAACTCTCCTTCCGTGGCCTCCAACTGCTCTTAAATGCAAGTAAAACTAAATGCATGCTCTTCAACCGATCGCTGCCCGCACCTGCCAGCCCGTCCAGCATCTCTACTCTGGACGGTTCTGACTTAGAATATTTGGACAACTACAAGTACAAAGGTGTCTGGCTAGACTGTAAACTCTCCTTCCAGACTCACATTAAGCATCTTCAATCTAAAATTAAATCTAGAATCGGCTTCCTATTTCGCAAAAAGGAGTCCTTCACTCATGCTGCCGAACATACCCTTGTAAAACTGACCATCCTACCAATCCTTGACTTCGGCGATGTCATCTCTAAAATAGCCTCCAATACTCTACTCAACAAACTGGATGCAGTCTATCACAGTGCCATCCGTTTTATCACCAAAGCCCCATATACTACCCACCACTGCAACCTGTACGCTCTCGTTGGCAGGCCATCACTTCATACTCGTCGCCAAACCCACTGGCTCCAGGTCATCTACAAGCCTCTGCTAGGTAAAGCCCCGCCTTATCTCAGTCACTTGTCACCTTAGCAGCACCCACCCATAGCACACTCTCCAGCAGGTATATCTCACTGGTCACCCACAAAGCCAATTCCTCCTTTGGCTGCCTTTGCTTCCAGTTCTCTGCTGCTAATGACTGGAACAAATTGCAAAAATCACTGAAGTTGGAGATCCATATCTCCCTCACAAGCTTTAAGCACCAGCTGTCAGAACAGCTCACAAATCACTGCACCTGTACATAGCCTATCTGTAACCAGCCCATCCAACTACCTCATCCCCATAATGTATTTATTTATTTATCTAGCTACTTTGCAACCCAGTATCTCTACTTGCACATGAATCTTCTGCACATCTACCATTCCAGTGTCTAATTGCTATATTGTAATTACTTTGCCACCATGGCCTATTTATTGCCTTACCTCACTTATCTTACCTCATTTGTAGTCACTGTATATAGATTTGTATTTTCTTTACTGTATTATTGACTGTATGTTTGTTTATTCCATGTGTAACTCTGTATTGTTGTATGTGTCGAACTGCTGTGCTTTATCTTGGTCAGGTCGCAGTTGTAAATAAGAACCAGCATGCATACCTGGTTAAATAAAGGTGAAATAAATTATTAAAAAAATGTTTGTCTATGGATTTATTGAGGAGGTAAGCGAATTGAAGTGGGTCTAGGGTGTCAGGTAAGATAGATGATGCTTGGCTTGTCTCTCACTTCATGATAGTTCATTTAGTTCAGTTACCTTTGCTTTCTTGGGTACAGGAACAATAGTGGATATTTTGAAGCATGTGGGGACAGCAGACTGGGATATGGAGAGATTGAATATGTCCGTAAACACACCAGCCAGCTGGTCTGTGCATGCTCTGAGGACGCTGCTAGGGATTCCGTCTGGGCAGGTAGCCAAGCGAGGGTTAACACGCTTAAATGTTTTACTCATGTAAGCCACAGAGAAGGAGAGCCCACAGTCCTTGTTAGCGGGCCACGTCAGTGGCACTGTTATCCTTAAAGCGGGCGAAGAAGGTGTTTAGCTTGTCTGGAAGCAAGATATTGGTGTCTGGTTGGTTTTCCTTTTGTGGTCCGTGATTGTCTGTAGACCCTGCCACATATGTCTTGTGTCGGAGCCATTGAATTGTGACTCCACTTTGTCTCTATACTGACGTGTTGCCTGTTTGATTGACATACGGAGGGAATAAATACACTGTTTGTATTCGGTCATATTCGAAGTCACCTTGCCATGGTTAAATGCGATGGTTCGTACTATAGTTTTACGCTAACGCGGCCATCTATCCACAGTTTCTGGTTAGGGTAGGTTTTAATTGTCACAGTGGGTACAACATCTCCTATACACTTCCTGATAAACTCAGTCGCCATGTTCGTGTATTCGTCAATACTATTCTCAGAGGCTACCCGGAATGTATCCCAGTCCGAGCGATCAAAACTATCTTGAAGCATGGATTCCGATTGGTCAGAGCAGCGTTGAATAGTCCTTAGCATGGGTACTTCCAGTTTGGGTTTCTGCCTTTAGGAAGGGAGGGGTAAAATGAAGATCAGATTTGCCGAAGGGAGAGAGAGGGCCTTGTAGGCATCTCAGAAGTTGGAGTAGCAGTGGTTGAGTGTTTTAGCAGCGCGAGTACTACAGTCGATGTGTTGATAGAACTTCGGCAGAGTTTTATAAGGTGCCACTCATCTGTCCTACGCTCATTCTCACCTCTTTTCCCTGCAGAAGATCACTACGGCTCCTAAAAGCTCTCCTCAGCATGACTAGATCCCTGTCTTCCTACTTAACTGTTTTCAGGCGAACCGTGAGGTTAATGCTGCTGAACGTAGGACCTTAGCTTCTGTCAATAGTGTTGTGTATCGGTATTAGTATTTATTGGTATTTATTCAGATCCCCATCCTTCCAGCGGTCCCAGCTTGCGTGGCCAAAAGCCAAATGCATCTGGTCCAGCATAGTCCAAACCAGATATTTTGCTATCATGGACATGGAGGAGCTAGGGTTCGGCAAGCTGTCCCTGGCAAACCACCTCAACCACAGTGCCTAGTCACCGACTGGCACTTCTCTCCCTGGGAAGACAGAGCACTTTTCCGCATCCATCTTCCAGAAGGTCTACTTGTCTGTGGCACATTCAGTACGGGCGTTGAACAATATGTCCCTACAGTTGGCTTACCAGGCCCATTTGTTACTGGAGATAGGCAATCTCTTGGACATCGACACAGCTATCCAGAACCTATTGAAGGAGATCTGCATCATTACAGATTTCAATCTCAGGCCTCCAGAGGTGCCATTCAAGGCTGTGGGTGCTCCACGAGCCTTGCTGTGTTGGGGAGAGAGCCCTGTGGCTCAACTTGTCCAGCCTCTTGGACAAGCAGATTTCCTTGACGGTCCTATTGAGCCGAGGGAACTGTTTGGGCCAGTACTGCAGCAACCCAGTCTACCCCTTGACGAGCCAAGCCTTCGCGGAAGGGAAAGGGCAACACACACATTTCCACACTGCAAAGCCCCCAGCGACGAACAGGCAGCGAACCCACAGTTTGAGTATCCTAACAGAGGCTGGCAGTGGGGAAAGCTACCCTTTGCTGCAGCCGCATCTAAATTCCGCCCAATTGATTCCCTGGGGGAAGAAGGGGCACCCGACTTAGTGGTACTTTCCGAGCAGCAGAAGGGGCAGCCAACAGTTCACATTGTGTCCTGGCCTGTCCCCACTCGGGTGGAGCACAGACTTCCCCCCCAATCTAAAACCCTAACCCTTGTGCAGTGGCTCATTCAGATGTATCTGCTCAAATGGAAGCTGGAGGGGGCTCACTCTACCCCCAAGTGCCCAGTTTACCCCTCCGTGCTACAGCTTTCCCCTCGGCTCTCGTTCAAGTAGCCGGGGCAGGTCGCCACCAAGCACCATTGTTTTGATACTATCCCTTTAAATCATATGCGTCTCTGTCCCATTCAAGAGTCTTGTCAAGGCCACAGAGCAGAAATAGCAGAAACTCGCTATAACGCCACCAGGGGGCACACCAGGACCACTGGCGAGCGAGTGTCATCCAACTTGTGGGTGACTCGCCACAAGAGCAGGGAACTGGCCCGCATTCGCAGCCCAACCCTGGGTCTTGTCCACAGTTACAAAGGGGTACTGACTGCAGTTCGCTATGAAGCACCTTAATTGGGGAGAAAGGGCTGGTGGTAATGACTGGAGCAGAATCAGTGGAATGGTGTCAAATACATCAAACACGTGATTACTAGGTGTTTGATGCCATTCCATTTGCTCCGTTCCAGCCATTATTATGAGCTGTGATCCCTCAGCAGCCTTCTTTGCTATGAAGCCACCTGTTTTCAAAGGGATTTTAGCTTCAATAGCTAGAATCCCGTGGTGACTCAGCTTGAATACCAGAGCAGGAAATCTCCTATCTATTGAGCAACAGAGCAATCAGAGCAATACCAGCGAAAGAGAGCCCTAACAGCATCTACTCCCGGTTTTTCCTGGTTCCCAAAAGAAGGAGGGGATACGCCCCATTCTGGACCTACGGGTCCTTAACAGCTATCTGAGAAAGTTCATGTTCTGTACTCTCTATTCCCTGGGTCGACTGGTTTGACCTACAGGACGCTTATTTTCACATAAGTATTTTGCCAGCACACAAGAGGTTTCTCAGTTTTTCCTTTAAGGGCTCAGCCTACGAATACCTCGCTGTCCCCTTGTTAGCACTACCTCCCTGGACGTTCAGCAAGGGTGTGGAGGCGCTCTAGCATCCCTGAGAATCAGGGGGCTGAGAGCCTCTGCCTACGTAGACGATTACCTGCTTTTCTCCCTGACACAGGAGCATGCAGTGTGAGTTACGGCTTCCCTTGTAACCCACCTCACAACCATCTCAGTTGTTGTACCGCTAGGTCAACTGAGAATGAGAGACTCACAATGTATGTGTACACAACGTCACCTCAATCGAAAGATGAACAATAACCTCAGAATGTCTTTTGGCTCTCTGTCACTAGACGAGCCCCTCGATCTTCGTTTCTGGCACTCCCCTAGCGGTAGTATCAATGAGGAAGGTGGTGGTGACAGAGGCATCACTCACAGGGTGGTGCGCAGTCCACGAGGGAAGAGCAGTAAACGGAGCATGTCTGCGATATGGGAGTTGGCCATATCCACATTGTAAGATATTGAAACAGTTATTTGAGGGGCCTCCCGAGTGGCACAGCAGTCTAAGGCAATGCGTCGCAGTGCTAGTGGTGTCATTACAGACCCGGGTTCGATCCCGGGCTGTATCACAACTGGCCATGATCAGGAGTCCCATAGGGCGGCGCACAATTGGCCCAGCGTTGTATGGGTTAGGGGAGGGTTTGGCCGGGGGGGCTTTATCCAACTCATCGTGCTCTAGCAAATCTTTGTGGTGGGCCAGGCACCTGCAGGTTGACCTCGGTCGTCAGTTGAACAGTGTTTCCTCTGACACATTGGTTTGGCTGGCAGGCGGTTGTTAAGAAGCGTGGTTTGGCAGGTCATGTTTCAGAGGACGCATGACTCGACCTTCACCTCCCGAGCCCGATGAGGAGTTGCACTGATGATACAAGATCAAAATTGGGGAAAAATGGAGGGTAACAACACCAACAAAAATTTGAGAAACAAGTATTTGAAAGAGAACTCAAGTTTTATTTTGTAACCCCGGTTCTGATAGTATGAGTGGAAGTAATGGACCCTTAGTTGGTTTCTGATTCCTAATTATATGGTAGGAACTCCCTAGCTGGGTCAAACAGAGGGGAGACATTACTTTCACACTCCCCCAAAATGTCAGATGCCAAAGCAGGTGCCTCTCCACCCCAGGAGGAGGCATCTTGTCTGAGAGCTTTGGAATGCGTCTCAAATGTCACCCTACTCCCTATTTAGTGCACTGCTTTCTACCAGGGAACATAGGGAACAGGTGTGTGCACAGCTGAAAATGACTTCCAACACATCTGAAAACACTAGCAATATTCTCCCACTTTGGGGATTTTATGCAGTGGATATGTTGAAGAAAACTCTGTTGTACTGTACAGCAGCAGATACTGTCATGACATTACGGTGATAAACATTCTTGTTTTTACAATTTGTTCTGCATGTAGCTAAGGTATTTTAATGTTAATAGTACAGTAGTGAGGGGCAAATACATTGGAATCTCCTATAGGGCTGTTTACTGTAGATTAAAGGGTCAATCTGCACTTAACACATCCAATTTTAGACATCCAATGTAAAATAATGATATGTACACAATGATTTTTTTAAGAGTATAACTCATGAGCTCAGTCGAACCCCATCAGAACCCACAATATAAGCGTATATATCTCCAATGTTTGTGAGGAAAGTAAATGTAAACAAACACTGTATAGCCTCAAAATATGGTTAAAACTATAACTTTGATCATCCATAGCCCTGTCTATGAATTTGAGAGTAGTTACATTTCTCCAGCCCCATCACTCAGCTTTTTACCAAAACAGTGGTGGGGATTGTTATTGTTTAAACGGCAGATTGCCCCTTTAAGGAAAATAAAACTGCGTATTGCCCCACAAGCACAATAAACATCAGGGGTTATACCTATTTCCTGTTTATAATGATGTGTGTCTTGTTGTAGCCATAATGGCCGACAGCCACTTGAATCCTCAATGGTGAAACCGCCACGTCCGTTTGCGATATTACAACAACAAAGAAGTCACTGCGAACACTGAACAATGTTACTTTCCCTCAGACATCGTTGCGGGCGGGATGGAGCGGCAGCATTTGTACTGCAATTTCACCCATTTTACCGTGATGTGCAACACTCCCCCAGCCTTCCCCACCTCTGCTTTGTCGACAAAACAAAAACAATAACAATGGCCGTGGGGTGGACAGTGGCATTGTTTCCCCCCTACTGTGGATTCCATCTTTAACCCTCAATGTGGGTATTGAGAGGGATGTCGATGCCAGTGTCCGGCTTTAGTTTCACTCATGGAGGTGATCCCTGTGAATTATTCAAGCAGAGTGGAGTGTGTCTTGTGTTCCAATGGCCGTGCTTGGTGTAGTCTCTGCCACCTATCAAGCAAAGGAAGATCATTCATTAACACCAAGTCTTCAGGAGAATATACTATGACATGTTCTCGCCAGAACCTGGTTGATAAAGACAACGAGAGAGAAAGAAAGAGAGGGAGAGGAGAGAGAACGTGCGAGGTAGTGAGCGGAGTGATAAAGAAAGGATGAGATTAGTTTAGTTATGCTATGTTTATTACTGACTGAAAAGGGATAGCTCCCCTGACTGCATACAGGCTCAAGACCATTGGGTCCTTATGGTCGAATGTTGGGCTGATGTTGGTGTCAACTTAATAAACTATGCAGAGAAATCCGACACCTTTTGAGGCAAAGATATTTCTTCCTCCTCCCCCACACATATAGAGGTTGACATTTAGCCGGTGTAAAATTAAGTCCCTTTAATAAATGCGGGCGAGGTTGTGATCTTTGTGTTTAAACTTGGAGTATGAAGTAGAGCCTGAACTATGCCTGACCTTCATTGTCATGGCAACCGAGGCTATGAGACTCCCAGGAGTGCAATACTTCTAATGGTTATTATTCACCATCAGTAATGTTTCCAGAAGGTTGACTGCTGGTGGAAAATGATCGCCTACCTACCTGTACTCTAAGGAAGGTAATTTAAAGTTGTTGATCTTATTATTGTCTGTGGTTTATGGACTTGGGTTGCTCTGTTTCAGTTGTATACAACATTGTAGAAGGTAATGTTGGTATTTTAGAACAGATTGATAATTGATTAGAATTGAATAGTTCCTCATTAAACATCCAGTACCATACTTAAAAACAAAACATACACAGTATCCTCTTGTCTATCCACTTTCTGTGGTGTTCTTTATTCCAAGAGAAGTCTCAAGGAACCCCTTATTCTCAGAACACAACATTGAACAGGGACTCCCTGTCCATCTATTAACAGCATTTTTGAGCATCAGAGACGAACAACGTCCAGAGGCCCGGTTTCTCTGACTCCTGCCTAACCTGGTAATGAATTGCGCAGCGTGGATTACCCACCTGGGCCCGGCCTGGTGCTCTACTAATGCCAGATAGGGTAGTCATCATTTATTAAAGCCTACCTAGGCTTAGTTTCACTGTCCACCACTGCAGCGAACTTCCTCAACTCCTCTACTGGCTATTATTCTTCCTCCAGAACACACAGCCTCAATGGCATAATGTATTCCGGGACTACAGATAACAGAAAGCAAAGATCAAAATACCAATGACTGTGCCATTAGGGGAGAGAAAGATAGGGGAGTGTGGCTGAAAAGAAAGAGAATGGATATTATACAGCTTCTGGTCGATTCAGAATGGGATTTTGAAGGCACATCTTCGGAATCTGTGAGTAGAACCATGCTCCATTTGTATAGCAAAGACTTCCGGAGAATTGTCATAGTCACCATTGCTGCATGGTGCCCTGCTTGCTGTTCTGAATGTGGAGTATTGAAGATTATGGGTGTCATTAGAGTTCAAGGACTTCTCTCAATTGAGAGGACAGGCTCAACTCTCCACAGTCACATTTCAGAGATGGTGTCATGCTATTCAGTACACCATTTAGAGAGTTCAAATTTGGCATTGAACTTTATTACCAATGCCTTATTGTAGGATACCACAAAATCCCCACTGCTGTGAAATAATGTACAGTGTTTACCAAAGAAATACAACATGGTATTTGGTGATGTAAAAATATGTTTAAAAAGGAAATTGTAAGAAAGAGACAATACAATGCTAACTCATTTCCCAAATGGGGAAAAAGATAATGAAATTATGCAGGCACAATCAATGTGATGAGGCCAGGGGAACCTGCTGCTTTCTGTTAATGCATTGTGGCACCCATAAATTCATAGCATGTGGAAACGCTAATACCTCTCAAAACACACTATTGTATTGGAGGAAATCAGATTGCACCCGTTTGGAGCCCAGCCTATCCCACTGCTCTGATGTTCTATGGGTTACAGAGTAGGCTACAGACGCTATTTCCAGCAGACTCCCCTATGATTTAATATGAACACATGCAGAATCAATGCATCCAGTAGCACTTAAGTGCTTTTTTAACGAGGTTAAGTAATCTCAGAACTACCATAGACCTATTGGCTGTTGCTTTATTTAATTGTTGCTGGATGAAAGTAACATAAGCCTTGTTATCAAGGTCATGCAGGTCACGTTCATGGCAGAATTATACAATATAGCTGCTCGGTTGTCGATTGTTTCTCCTCTGGCTTTTGAATCTGCTTTACATGTTGTGTTTTCATGCATAGAGCATGCTATGTAATATGACACACACACACACACACACACCACACACACACAGACATAGACATTAAGTTGGTTGGTAACCGGGGAGAAATAAAGAGGGGAAGAAAGAGAGGCTTTGAATAATGAATGCGAAGAGGCCTGTTACACAGCAGACAAGCCTTTGAAGTGACATAACTTACTGCCACAGCTTTCATATCTTCACCCATTGCTCACATAGAGAGAGAGAGAGACAGGGAAAGAGAGAGAGAGAGAGAGAGCGATAAAGAGACCAAAAGCTAGTAAGAGAGGGGGAGGGAAGGGGGAGGGGAGAGAAAGAGAAAGAAAGAAAGAAAGAAAGAAAGAAAGAAAGAAAGAAAGAAAGAAAGAAAGAAAGAAAGAAAGAAAGAAAGAGAAGTATGGGAGCATCCATCATGCTCTTAGGCTCATCATGGACCTATTCTGAGTGTTACTTGAACATTGAAGACACAGGAAGGGATGTGTTCGATGACTTGATTTAAGTGTTGTGGCAAAGTAAGGATTAGAGCCTTTGGTGATTTCGCTTTTAGACGATTTGATTTAGATCATTTCCAGCTGGAAGACAAATTACAGCACAGATTTCATAGGAAAGATGGGTTCTTCTTTGCTCTTTCAGTACTATCCATTATTTCCTGAAAAGGGACGTAACACATGGGTTTCCGTTCTCTCACTTATAAACTCTGAACTCTTCCTGGCACTGCCCTTATCACAGAATTCCTCCGGGTTCCCTGCTTTCTGAGGAATCTGGGGACATCTCGGAATAAAAACGATTTCATGCCTCTGACAGCACAAGAGTGAGGCATGACAATTACGCCTACGTGTCTCAATTACATTATTCATGTGATTTACATTCATTGACTGAACACTGGTTAAGGAACATTGTTCGTGGCGTTCAAATTAGGCATCCTCTTGTTATGAGTTGGGATGCCTCAAACTGTGCCATGATGACTCACCTAGTGTAAAAAGTAGTGCACTACATGGGGAATAGGGTGGGTTTTAAGATTTAGCCTATAGGACTTTTGCCATTACTGAAAGTATGTTATGCCTGACCTCCTCCCCCTGTCCTCCTCCCCAGCCACAGGACCAAGTCATCAGGCTGGCCACCTCCTTCTGGCACCTGGAGCGCCGCTCATGGACCCCCCAATGGATGGGACATGGCCACCAATAGAGACGGGCGAGACTGCTACATCAAGTAAGTCGAGGCGAGGCGAGGAGAGGAGAGGAGGAAAGAGGAGGGAAGAGGAGAGGAGGAACGAGGAGAGAAAAAAAGAAGACAGTGGTTCTCTCTCAGTCCCAGATGTTTGGGAGGCTTCGGCAACCTGTGATTATTTCAGCCACGTCATTGCCTAGTGCCTCCACACTCTGTCTCTCTCTCTCTCCATCTGTGCCTTCAGAATACTGATTCCCCTTTTCTTTCCATTGCTGCGCACAGACACAGACCCTGTCTGCACACAGACTCTCTCTCTCTCTCTCTCTCTCTCTCTCTCTCTCTCCCTCTCTCTCTCGCTCTCTCTCTCTCTCTCTCCCTCTCTCTCTCTCTCTCACACACACACACACACTCACAGACACGCTCCAACCACTTTACTGTAGCTAGCTCTGGAGCAGAGAACTAAACCCTAATTATGTTCTCTGCCGGCTCCTGATAAAGAATTCACCTGCGTAGCGACTTTCTTTGATCTCTATGAGACTGCATGTAGCTGCAGAGACGCTGGGGTGCAGTGCTATCAGCATAATCGATCCATAGCCATTCTGGATATCTGAGGAGGACTACAGGTAAAATAATCCTCTCTGTCTATCTGTCTCTCCTATGATCTGAATGTGGTTTGACTGTATTGTTCTGCTCTGTACTGTACTGTTCTGTACTGTATGCGGGCAAGAAAGCCCAGAGTAACAAGTGAGTGTTTGGCTGTTTCTTCATTCCTTATGATGCTTCTGTAGGAGGATGAGGCTTTGCAACCACAAAAAAAGAAGACAAGATTCCCAGCCATACTGTGGCATTCGTACTTATCTCTTTATGCATAATATAGTGCTTTCTTATTCAGACACAGTGTGTACTCATGGAATATGCACCCTGCTGTAACACAACATTACGTACTGCATGTGCACATTGTTTAACTGGTGATTACATATAAACCCAGAGATTTGCGACATGTTATATTGTGACGTTGTGCTGCATTGAGATAGGTACTGTCGGAAACAGGCTCGGGAACTTATCATACTTGGGTTAGAGCTTGAGCAGGGTGATGTCAGACAGGTTACATAAGAGCTCCAGAGGAGGACCGAGTGCATTGGATGTACATAGTCTGTCGGGATGAGGCGCATCGCTGAGGCTGGTTTGGCTCGAACCTTGCTAAAACGGGAAGGAGACTCATAAGTAACGTGGCGTGTCTGTGTCCGCAGTGATCTCTCAGTTGATCAAGGTTCTAATTGTGGTGTTCCTTAACGAAACGGGTACAGTATGCATGACAGGAAGGCGTGAATAAACCAGTGACAGTGACTAAGCATACTGTATCACACCATATACACTGAGCGTATAAAACACCTGCTCCATGACATAGACTGACCAGGTGAATCCAGGTGAAAGCTGTGATCACTTGTTAAATCCACTTCAAACAGTGTAGATGAAGAGGAGGAGACAGGTTAAAGAAGGATTTTTAAGCCTTGAAACAATTGAGACATGGACTGTGTATGTGTGCCATTCAGAGGGTGAATGGACAAGACAAAATATTCAAGTGCCTTTGAACGGGTATGGTAGTAGGTGCCAGGCACACCGGTTTGGGTCAAAAACTGTAACGGTTTCCCATGGGCATCCAGCCAACTTGACACAACTGTGGGAGTATTGGAGTCAACATGGGCCAGTATTGGAATGGAATTCTTTCGACACCTTGTAGAGGCCATGCCCCGACTAACTGAGGCCCTTCCAAGGGCAAAATTGGGGAGGGGGGGGGGGGGGGGGGGGGGGGGGCGGTGCAACTCAATGATAGGAAGGTATTCCTAATGTTTGGTGTACTCAGTGTATAACAGAGATAGCTAGCTATATGACTTTGGAAAGAGGTGTATATTTACAGTCCATATGAGTTAAAAGGTTGGATTACATCAGTAGCATTGGGGTGATATGGTCAAAAAGCCCAGTTTCATGAAGACTGATCATAGAAGAGGATAATTCCATAAGATATCTAAGACTATAATGTACTGTCTCCCTCTCTGTACTGTCTCATTATATTGCTTCTCAATGGTAATTCAAAGTGCTTAGAACACTGCTACCCAAGCTGGGAGTACACGGCCAAAGAAACAAAACAAAATTACTTAAAGATAAATGATTAACTTTTTCTCTCTCATCCCTCCCACTATCTACCTGTTTGTAATATAGGAAACATATTTTAATCTAAGAGTACATTTAAGGTGAAAAGGTGGGGAAAGCAGAGCTGCGAGTCAGCATCATTTCCCGAAGTTGGCTTTATCAAAAGCTTTACTTCATACATTAGGCATTATATTGCTTGTCAATGGTAATTCAAAGTGCCTAGAACATTGCTACCCAAGCAGGGAGTACACGGCCAAAAAAAACAACACAATTACTTCAAGGGAAATGGTTTGTTGCAACCCTTCAGACAATCTCCTCTTAAGAAGATGTGGTCCTGGTGGAGACTCAGTAAGGACAATAGTTTGTGTTGCTTATGTTTATATATCTTGTGTTGCTTATGGTCAGTCACTCAGCTGCTTAGTGATCAGTCACTATGGGTTATTAGGAATGTGTAGATCATAGAAATAAAAGTCCTAGAACGATTATATTTCTACATTGTAGAATGGGGCAAGCTGCAGAACATTAGTAACTAATGGTGCTGATTAGTGTCCATTAGACACAGCCCAGCTAGCACAGAGTGTTCTGAGAACCATATGTTTCTAAGAGCTTGGTGAGAGCGTGGTTGTCCTGGTTATTTTGGATACATCCTTTCCACAACATTCTGGGAATGGTGCAGGACAGTTGCTTGGCTTTGGAACATTCTCAGCACATTTAAGGAGCTTGACAAAAAAAACATGTTTTCTTGGTATTTCATGACTTTAACAAAACGTTTCCTAAATGTTCAAAAATGTCATTTCAAATGTCCTCCAATAGTTCAGAGAACGTTAAGAGACAATGTTCCTCTGTGGGACTTTCAGTACTTCAGCATAACGTTTCCTACAGGTTTAATCATGGTTCTATTTAAAGTCATGTTCTCAAATTGTTCCGAGAACATTAAGACAACTTCCCATAAAAAACACAAAAAAACCTTACTTACTAACTAACATTTTGAGAGAACATTCTAAGAATGTTATTTAAAAATATATACATTCCCAATTGTCAAATGTTGGGGAATAAGACATTTGAAAGTCTAGGTTTGACAAAATATGTCACCAATTACTGTTCCAAAACTGTAAAGAAAACATTTTACGTAGTGGTGTCGCTCTAAACATGCGCATAATTCCTATAGGAACTCAGCCCTTTTAAAAACACAGGGCTTATGCAACATAATTTTTTGTTTTACATACAAAACAGGACTGATATACATATGAGGAGACAGCTGAAGGCTCTACCTATCCATTGATGTAAATATACGCCCTATCTGATTCCCAGTTTGTCCACTAAATAGCAGTAGGAGATCATATGAAGTCTCTTGGCCACTTCATACAAGTTACGTCTGGTTTGGGTAGTGAGACACTGAACTGATTGTCAAGCCTGACATCTTAATGTTACCCTAGAAATCAGGGTTTTCAAGTTATCCGGACGTGCTACCTGTCCCAGACCTGCTGTTTTCAACTCTCTAGAGACAGCAGGAGCGGTAGAGATACTCTCAATGATCGACTATGAAAAGCCAACTGACATTTACTCCTGAGGTGCTGACTTGCTGCACCCTCGTCAACTACTGTGATCATTATTAATTGACCATGCTGGTCATTTGTGAACATTTGAACATCTTGGCGATCTCCACTCGGCACAGCCAGAAGAGGACTTGCCACCCCTCATAGCCTGGTTCCACTCTAGGTTTCTTCCTAGGTTTTGGCCTTTCTAGGGAGTTTTTCTGAGCCACTATGCTTCTACACCTGTATTGCTTGCTGTTTGGGGTTTTAGGCTGGGTTTCTGTACAGCACTTTGAGATATCAGCTGATCTAAGAAGGGCTATATAAATACATTTGATTTGATTCATTTTTGTTGTTGTTGAAATAAGAAGACATTCACTTTTCCTATTCCTACTTTTCCTTTTCCTATTGTAAACGAGTGAGATAGATCATGGAGCATGTGGAGGACGCATAGAAGGTAATGTGGATGGGGAAGGAAATGCATTGCTTTACACTGACCATCAGGGTGTACCCTTTCCATGCATACTAAATGACCGACATTGCATACTCTATGAATATGACTATGGCCTTGGGAGAGGAGAGCAGAGGAAACGTACGGCTTCATTCCAACAACCAATGTGAAACCAAAAACATACGTTCACACAACTTCCAAGGAATTAAATATGCTAGCTGAGAGGGCTGTCAGTACGTTGGGAGGCGGGCCATCTCTAGCAGGTGGCCGTGGTTGGAGATGAGACAGCACACTTCCTGGTTGCAGATGTCCATATGTTTTTCCACTGCACACAATCTGTTGTGGTTGTCATGTATAAGTGCTGAAACCAACATCACAAATCCAAAAGTGACTTTGTCTCAGTGGCACCTTAGCAATATGATATGTTTTATTGCAACCCAAAACCAAGGGAATCAACCATATAACATTACTCACAATGTGTTTCAAATGTCAGTAAGAAGACGTCTGTGTGTCTGTTACCATAGGCCTCCGTGTAAATGTCAAGAAGCCCCTGCCTGCACCTTCCCTGCCCTCACTCAGTGCCTTGAAAGATGTATTGTGGCTATTCAGTGACGAATGGAACATGTGTCAGGAATGACTGTGATTTACACACTGTCTCCCCAGTCAGCCCACAGGCCTAATTACCCAACACAGTGGCTACCATGGGAAGAGTTGCTATTGCTGCCTCTGATACTACAGTTCTGCTGCTGGAGAAGGGAGAGATACTGGATAAGGAAAAACTGGAGGAACATACAGAGGAGATGCAAAGCTACAAATTGGCACATAAACAGTTTTGTAGACAGTTTATGTGGTGTAAATGTAAAGGATATTACAGTTTGATTAATTGATGTACTGTGTTTGATCTACAAATACACTTATTAACACAGTTAACATGATAGTCTAATTGAATTGCAGTCTATTTACATAGATCCATCTAGAGGGAATATCCCGAAATAAAGTCAATGTTGACTAGTTCAAATGAGAGGGGTGGTCGGGGTTCAGACTGAGGAGTGCCGGGCAACAGACTAACAGGTATCAGTGACAGGTTGGCCAGCCACAGTGGTTCCACAGGTCCAACATGAAGCCAGTCTGTCTCTGTTTGAACCTCAGGACTTGGCCCTTCCCTAATCACCAGCATACTACACCACCTCACACAGGTCAAAGGCTCATTGGCCAATGGCCACACGTTCTATTTCTGGTTTCCCATATGGCTGAAGAATCACATGCAAGTAAGATGCTGCCATATACTTTTTTAGTGCTAAATCTGGAAAAAGCACTGTTTCCCACTGGGCACACATTCCCACTGGGCACACCACATCATTTCAATGTGGATAATTGGGTAATATTTGGTTGAGAAGTTGATCAATGATATTACAACCTATAATCACCCACTCAAAATACCCATAGTTTGTTGAATTTCCAATGCTTTAAAACATCTGAAAGCACAACCAAATTACAATGAAAAAACAATGTCTTATTTTTGGTTTAGTTGTCATCCAAATGTTTATCACTGTGCTTTCAACCATTTAAAGGCACAGCAAAGATCAGATGGAAATACAATGTCAGATCTTTTTTTAAATGTATGCAACAAATGAATGTGTTATTACTGTGCTTCATCTAATAGCAGAACCAAATTACCTGGATTGCAGTTGAGATTACATAAAAAGTACATGGAGCAAACAATCAATGCCCTTCGAGATTCTGCACAGATTATTGCAGCAATTACTCTATAATACTCCGTAAACTGGTCATCTCTGTATACCCGTCGCAAGACCCACTGGTTGATGTTTATTTATAAAACCCTCTAGGCCTCACTCCCCCCTATCTGAGATACCTACTGCAGCCTTCATCCTCCACATACAATACCCATTCTGCCAGTCACATTATGCTAAAGGTCCCCAAAGCACACACATCCCTGGGTCGCTTCTCTTCAGTTCGCTGCAGCTGAAACGAGCCTCAAAAAGCACTCAACCTGGACCGTTTTATCTCCATCTCCAGGGCTCCCGAGTGGCGCTGCTGTCTAAGGCACTGCTTCTCTGTGCTAGAGATGTCACTAAAGACACCCTGGTTCAAAGCCAGTTTGTATCGTAACCGGATGTGATTGGGAGTCCCATAGGGCGGTGCACAGTTTGGCCAGCGTAGGCCGTCATTGTAAATAAGAATTTGTTCTTAACTGGCTTGCCTAGTTAAATAAAAAATCTAATTCATTCAACGACTCCATCATGGACACTCTTACTGACAGTTGTGGCTGCTTTGTGTTATGTATTGTTGTCTCTACCTTGACCTTTGTGCTGTTGTCTGTGCCCAATAATGTTTGTACCATGTTTTGTGCTGCTGCCATGTTGTGTTGCTACCATGTTGTTGTCATGTTGTGTTGTAACCATGATGTGTTTTCATGTGTTGCTTCCATGCTGTTGTTGTCTGAGGTCTCTCTTTATGTAGTGTTGTGGTGTCCCTCTTGTCATGATGTGTGTTTTGTCCGATGTTTTTGTTTTATTTTTTTAATCCCAGCCCTCGCCCCCACAGGAGACCTGTTTGCCCTTTGGTAGGCCGTCATTATAAATAAGAATTTGTTCTTAACTGACTTGCCTAGTTAAATAAACTTTTAAACAAATAAAAACAACTTCACAGACTTGCAACCGATGCATGCTATTTTTAACATGCAGGCTTTGATTAAGAAGCAATGTATACAGTAGTTACAGTAACCTTGAAATGTTGTCATGGATGTGTTACTCATGTTAAGGTTGAATGTTACATTAGTTTGTAAGAGAGCCTTAACTTTAGGTTATTTATTGTATTACAAAAGTAATATTGAATTGTGTTTGGTTGACAACACAGCCAACTATCAACATTCAAATGAGCTTGGATAGATCCATCTGTGCCACTGGCTTAATCCCATTCTTTAACTTTTATTTTTGGTTTTATTTGTGGTTGAGTTTTCTTTTTGGTTTTATTTGTGGTTGAGTTTTATTTTTGGTTGAGGAGATGTGAATCCAACATATGATTTGTTACCTTGTCGACTAAATCAGTTGCACAGTTGAAACTGTCCAAGCAGGAGATAAAATTGGACTTATTTCCAATCCAATGTATTTTCAACATAGACTCCATGTCACAATACGTCGGCCAATTACGTTGAAATAACTTTGATTCAACCGGTGGGTTATCTGTGTTAGTATGTGTGCATGTTGAGTTTGAGATTTTCTTGATAAGAGTGAAATTGAGGCTGCATGAAGATATAACCACAGCTAGATTGTCATCGCCCACGTGTTCTATTTTGAGGCATGGCAGTAGTTTGTAATTTCAGACTAAATGCTACTTTTCAGCGTTGAACGTTTAAGGAACTTAATAGACTGGGAAACATTCAGTTCATATCTAAGAGCATGACATTTACTGCTGTACTCCTACTGTGTGTTTCAGATTTATGGAAGAAACTAGCCAAAGTTACAGTAGTATTTCATATATATTTATTTGCAATGTTTTTAGATTTTAAAAAAAACATATTTTGTTAAATGGATTTTTAACACCTTTTGGCCCATTTTGGATATACTGAATCACATCTCCATTTTAAAGATGAAAGGTCAAATCAAATCTAAGGTTATTTGTCACGTACACAGGATACAGCAGTTATAAACAGTACAGTGAAATGCCTGCTTGTAAGCTCCTACTCAACAATGCAATACTACTAAGTCATATAAATAAAATACACACAATAAATCAAAAACAATAAAACAGTACACATGAAAATATACACTACATATAAGGTCGATACCAGTACCAATGGTAAAAATAGATTTGTTGGTGTTTAGTCGTGTAGTGACACTGTCACCTCCCTCTTCACTCTCCCAGCCACGTGTCCCAAAGCAGCTCCCTGGAGGAGGTTCGTCTGGACGGGGACAAGTTTGTACCTCCAGCCCCCCGCAAGGTGGAGATGAGACGAGATCCAGTCCTGGGCTTTGGCTTTGTGGCAGGCAGTGAGAAACCTGTGGTGGTCCGGTCAGTCACACCAGGTAAACATACCAGCCCACCTGTAAACCAATCATGTCACCATTAATAACCACAGCTTCACACATAGCCATTATCAACAGGAAGTAAGATGTATTACTGTATATCCAATGGTGACCAGATGACAAAAAGATGGCAACCAATCGGTGATGATAACCAATGAAAGGCCACACTTTATTTATAAACCATGCACTTCAGGGTACTTGATAAATTAGCCAACCTTACGCCTAAAGAGTACAATGAATCCAGAAAACAAAGAAGAATTACTAGCTAGAAACTTTGTAATTGGTACCACTCCCCTGTGGTTCCCTGTGTCTTGGTAGGAGGTCCCTCTGAGGGCAGACTGACCCCAGGAGACGAGATCATCATGATTAACGATGAGCCGGTTAGCTCCGCCCCCAGGGAGAGGGTCATCGACCTCGTCAGGTACAGGAACTCAATGTCTCCAACATACATACAGTATCCCTGCTGAGTTTACATGGGATTCATGTACACACAGGAAGTCATTTGGACATTTCTTTCCTGAAACATTGTAATGTCAAGCTGTGTGTGCCTTGCCTTGCTGAGTCATTTCCATGACTCGTGAGTCATGACAATAGACAGTAAATGTCTATATGAATGAGACCCCTGTTTTATTTGGTTAACTAAATATAAAAATAAATAAAAACCTGCAGTGAAGGATAATGCCCTGTGTATAGATTCAATGTCAATGCCAGAAATACCCAGATAGTGTGGGGTAATGGGGTAGAGTACTTTGCCTACGTCTGCACCATGCGGGTCCAACTATATACCAGTGTGAATTATTTCTATGTGTCTTATTATATGCTTGACTCAGGTGAGTGAGTGAGTGGCTGAACGGCCATATGACCTACATTCTGTGGACTGTGGAGTGAGTCTGTACAGTAGATTAGTGCAGTGAAATATGTCCATAAGGAGTCCAGTCCATCACTGCTCCCCTGGCCTTGAGTCAGTGTGCTGGGCTCCATCTCAGCAGTAAACTACTGTTTCATTACAGGAGTAACAGCCAGGCTTGAGGCATGGCTAGAATAGATTGCTCATGTTGTTAGACCTTCTTCATGGGCTCACTTCAGCAGTCAGAATCTGCTCACTGCATAGGAGAAACAATGCCTGACTCAGGCCTGATTAATCGACTTCCGCTGTACATGAATATGACTTATTTCCCTTTTTAATGTACAGTTTAATGATGTTTTCTTTGACTTGTTTGTGTTGTGTTCCTTCTCTGTAGGAGCTGCAAGGAATCCATTGTTTTGACAGTGGTTCAACCGTACCCAGTAAGTGTCAATCGTCCCATCTTTCCATTGATAAAATTCAGAGCGAACTTCTGGGATATGAAGTTCAATGGACTGTGTGTATGTTGACTTGGTGAATCCAAGACAATCCGAGACGTAAAAAGGTGGCCATATGTCTCTGCTAGCGTCAAAACGGCGAGGTAACTGCTTAGTGTTCGCCTGGCTAACTCACAGGGATTTCAGTCCAAACACTGAATACTGAAAGTTGTGCAAGTCCTTTCATGGTAGCAACAATCCCTAGCACGAGACCCCAGATGAACCTCAACCTGCCACATTGACAGCTGTTAGCACCCGGCAGGACCATATGAGGATGGATAGAATGCCACAATAACAGCTACTGTGAATGTAGGTGATATTATGATTCATAAAATAGGTCAATGAGATGGATTTGTGCCGTCACCACCAAAATAGACAATGACTTGTATATCAAATAATCGGAATATCACCATGTAAGTTCGAACTCTGGCAGAAATCATTCTGTGTTGTATCCTAGCTTTGGGTAGCATATTTCAGACTTCCACTCAACAATGGTTTATACAGTATTGCACAAATCTGGGCTTTATGGAAGAGTGGCAAGAAGAAAGCCATTTCTTAAAGATATCCATAAAAAGTGTTGTTTAAAGTTTGCCACAAGCCACCTGGGAGACACACCAAACATGTGGAAGAAGGTGCTCTGGTCAGATGAAACCAAAATTGAACTTTTTGGCAACAATGCAAAACGTTATGTTTGGCGTAAAAGCAACACAGCTCATCACCCTGAACACACCATCCCCACTGTCAAACATGGTGGTGGCAGCATCATGGTTTGGGCCTGCTTTTCTTCAGCAGGGACAGGGAAGATGGTTAAAATTGATGGGAAGATGGATGGAGCCAAATACAGGACCATTCTGGAAGAAAACCTGATGGAGTCTGCAAAAGACCTGAGACTGGGATGGAGATTTGTCTTCCAACAAGACAATGATCCAAAACATAAAGCAAAATCTACAATGGAATGGTTCAAAAATAAACATATCCAGGTGTTAGAATGGCCAAGTCAAAGTCCAGACCTGAATCCAATCGAGAATCTGTGGAAAGAACTGAAAACTGCTGTTCACAAATGCTCTCCATCCAACCTCACTGAGCTCGAGCTGTTTTGCAAGGAGGAATGGGAAAAAAATTCAGTCTCTCGATGTGCAAAACTGATAAAGACATACCCCAAGCGACTTACAGCTGTAATCGCAGCAAAAGGTGGCGCTTCAAAGTATTAACTTAAGGGGGCTGAATAATTTTGCACGCCCAATTTTTCAGTTTTTGATTTGTTAAAAAAGTTTGAAATATCCAATAAATGTCGTTCCACTTCATGATTGTGTCCCACTTGTTGTTGATTCTTCACAAAAAAATACACTTTTATATCTTTATGTTTGAAGCCTGAAATGTGGCAAAAGGTCGCAAAGTTCAAGGGGGCCGAATTCTTTCGCAAGGCACTGTATATGACAAAAGCAGCAATTACGTCCAGAAAGACCGCTCAGAACTTGTAAAACATATTACATTTCATATTTTCACACACAGCTCTGAAAATTATATAATTTGAGCATTCATTTCTTCTAATGATATTTTCCTGTATGAAGACTGTCTCAAGGGAAATAGCCTGACGTGTGATTCTACTGGAAAGGGCCTCAACTTGAGAAGAAGTTCATCTTGAAAATGTCTTCGGGTTGCAGGAAAAAAAACTGATCGAGAGAGCTCCAGAATCCCATAAGATGCATGCAGAACCGGCTCTTCTAATTCAAACTTGAATTGTTCTCACTTATCAGACATAGCTGTGCTGTGACTCAATAACACAGACACCAGTGGGGGTGTCCTTCCACTACACACCCTTACAGCATCTCTAATCATATTAATGTATCACAATATGGGGAATTGAATGAAAACACTAGTGTTAATGGTAGTGGGATGAGGATGGGATAGTGTAAATGGAACGTTATTATTCTCCCGCCACGGGGGAATGGCTGATTGGTTGTGGCTTCTCTGAAGGGGTGGTCCTGTTGCCAACTGTGTTTTTTATTCAAACCCCCCCCCCAGTCTCCCAAATCTGCGTTCATCAGTGCAGCCAAGAAGGCCAAGTTAAAGTCTAATCCAGTGAAAGTCCGCTTTGCAGAGGAGGTCATCATTAATGGACAGGTCCCAGTAAGTACAACAGTAGTGTTCTACAACACTACATCACACTCTGTCTCATTTTATTGTATACCAAAGTTTTCCAAAAGGTAAAAGTATACACCTATGACATTGACCTTGAATCTTCTAATATTGCAACATATGTTGGACTGTTGAACTGTATTGGATGCCAGTCTTGTTCTTCTTTCCATTGCCATTACCTGCCATTACACATTGTTTTCTCATTATATTAAAAAAATATGTTTAGGTGCAGTGAAATGTGTTGTTTTACATGGTCAGCCATAGTAGTGCAACACCCTTGGAGCAAATTGGGGCTAAGTACCTTGCTCAAAGGCACATTGACAGATTTTTCACCTTTATCAGCTTTGGTATTTGAACCATCAACCATTGCGTTGCTGGCCCAACCCACAAACCGCTAGGCTACCTGCCACTATGTACCCCTCTAAACGCTTACTGTGACCATTTATTAACAGTGGCCTTATTAGCGTAGCCTACTGATCAATTAAAAGGCTGCAATTATCCCCATTTTCTTCTCATTTACAGGAATCTGTGAAGGACAACTCTCTACTCTTCATGCCAAATGTTTTGAAGGTGTACCTGGAGAATGGACAGACCAAATCCTTCAAGTTTGACAGTAACACATCCATTAAGGTGCAGCAATACACCCTGCCCTTCACTAAGACATCTTAATGGGGACATTGATAAAAAAATAAGATTTTCAATTTAACCTTACATCACTCATAGACCACTTACAGAATAGTTTATTTCTTTGATCACTGTGGCATACTGTATTATCTTTACTTATGATTCAGCAAGTATCCAAATGTGCATTACACACAGCACTCCCACAAAGGCAAGTGAGCTGTAACTTCATTTAAGTGCACGAAGAAGTAGGCCAGCACTTTTTTCTCGTGGTGTTCCTACACAAAACATCTCCAAAGTGTGCTGTTTAATCTGTATCATTTTATGTAATGCAGCTGACATTTAACGTCAAGTTGCCCACTATATATTTGTGATTATGAATGTGAAAAATCCTACATTTTTAAACAGGTTTGATTGAGAGGAGTTTTTTTTTCTTCCATAATCTTTCTAGGATATGCAGTATTCAATCATCAAATTGTTTGCTTCAGAACGTACACATTTGTAGCTACACCTACAGTATCTGTCATGCAAACGAGTGCTTCACACAGCTCCTCTCCTCTCTTCACACCTCAGTCCCTCACACGGTGGTCCCCTATGCTGCAGTCCTGCTGTGCACGTTCCTGGCACACGCCATATTCATAATGAGTGTCTCTTCTGTCTGTGTGAAAGGATGTCATCTTGACCCTGCAAGAGAAGCTCTCCGTTAAGAGTATTGAACACTTCTCGCTGATGCTGGAGCACAGGAACGAGGGCTCGGCCAGCAAACTCATGATCCTCCACGAGCAGGAGATGTTAACTCAGGTGAGACGTTGTGGGGTTATCTACAGTGGGGTGAGCAGCCTCACACCCGGGTAGACGACAGATAGACAATATTAGGGCCTCATTCAGTTACTGTTACAGTGCCTTCAAATATGACCCACGTTCGTTCATAGCAAGTGGGGATTGGGTGGTGGTGGGCATGTGATTAAATGATTGTATGTGAACAGACTGAGTGTAGGGTAACGTAGAGCACAATGCAGACCCTCCATAAGACAGACTGTAGATAGAAATGATCATGATGGGTCTGGAATATTGTTTTACACCTTTTGCCCATTGTTGTTTTATGTATTTATTATCATTATGGTTTATACATTTTTGTAACATTGATGTTGTTTCTGTATGCATACAAATGAGGATATATATTTTACCACTATTTTGTACATTTGTGATTCTTTTTTTTTTTTTTGCCGTGCTTTTTAATCCATTATTCATTATTCATGACATCTCATCACTAAATGTTAATTCCTTGTCCTCGCCTGTTGTCCTAGGTGACACAGAGACCAGGGGCACACAAGATGAAATGCTTCTTCCGCATCAGCTTTGTCCCAAAGGACCCCGTTGACCTGCTCAGGAGAGATGCAGTTGCGTTTGAATACCTCTATGTTCAGGTGATTCACAGCACATGGAAGACAACACTGCCTGATTAACAAAGTATTATGTTTATTGTGTAATCAACATTTTTGTATGATATTCATTGATAAGCATTTGGTAAGATTTCATGTAGAAACATTAGCTCAGAAAAATGTAAATTACCTAGTGTTGACTTGGAGCCCAACACACTAACTGCATTATGGTCAGTAACAATAGTCCAACCAGTTTAACCTTCTCTCCTCCTCTCTTCCTCTCCTCTCCTCTCCTTTCCTCCTCTCTTCGTTCAGAGCTGCAATGACGTGGTGCTGGAGCGATTTGGGTCAGAGCTGAAATACGACACGGCCCTGCGTCTGGCTGCCCTGCAGATGTACATCCTCACCATCAACACCAAGCAGTCACAGAAAGTCTCGCTCAAATACATTGAGTGAGTGGCCTGTGTTTTCTCTGTAGCTCAGTAAGTCGAGAATGGCGCTTGCAACGCTAGAATAGTAGGATCGATTCCCGGGACCACCAATAGGCTACATAACATGTATGCGTGCAAGTTGCTTTGGATAAAAGCGTCTGCTAAACGGCGGATAATATATCACTGCTGCACCACCAAGTCAGTATGGATCAGGTCCAATGTCTCGTCTGGTCCCCTAAAGTTCACACATGGCCCTGCATCTTCTCACATGTTCAATCTGGCAGCACATTGTCATGAGGGCTTTTCACGCCCTCACTCTCAACACTTACTCAGAAACCTGAGAATAATCTGAAAAGAACAAATCGCATCCACGTCAGATTGACTAACGACATCCACGTCAGATACAGTAACGATCCCCCCCCCCCCGCCCTGATTGTTATGTCGTGAGTACCACAGGTAATTCATATGGATGTTGATTATAATCGATTACCTGTTGGTTACTCAACGGATCCTCTCTTTATAAAGTGATTGATGTTCGCCTGAAGGAACGTATTCTGCTGTTCTATCATGTTGTACATAAAACGTATGTCACCAGTGTTTCTTGCTCTACAGGAAGGAGTGGGGTTTGGCACTGTTTCTCCCTCCTGCAGTACTGTCCAGCATGAAAGAGAAGAACATCAAGAAAGCTCTAACACACATTCTCAAAACCAACCAGAATCTGGTACCTCCTGGAAAAAAGGTACCTTTATTCTCTCTCCTGTATCATGAATTGTCATCCTCTCGTAAATTTCCCCACTGTTAGATAATGTAACGCGTCAATGTGACTAATCACAGCGCCAGTTCCATTGTAAAATAAATCCCCTGTGCACATTCGTAATGTCAATAGCCTAAATTGCTCATGTTCTCTTTCAGCTGTCAGCATTACAGGCCAAGGTCCACTATCTGAAGTATCTCAGTGACCTGCGACTGTATGGAGGACGGGTTTTTAAATCTGTACTGCTGGTAAATAACTACCTCTCTTTTTCTGAGCTCAAACTATTTGAATAACAAGACACAAAACATCAGAATATCATATCTCATTTAACGAGTTCATGTGTACTGTGTTTCAATTGTTTCCCCTCTGCTCAATGCCCACAGCAAGGAGAGAAGCACACAGAGGTAACCCTACTAGTGGGTCCCAGGTATGGCATCAGTCATGTGATCAACACCAAGACTAACCTGGTGGCGCTGCTGGCCGACTTCAGCCACGTCAACCGCATCGAGATGTACACAGAGGATGAGAAGAACGTCAGGGTCGAGCTACACGTTCTGGATGTGAAGGTGAAATCAAACAAATCTTCAAGAGGGACTGAATGTGATATGATCATGACGATCAATGCAATGAGTTGACATCTAGCCTAATTTAATGAGCTATATAATAGCATTTTCAGCAATAACATTATACAAGGAAATGAATGATCAATGAGGACATTGTGTCAATGTGTTAATGTGTCCGTTGTCGTCCTCCTCCCTATTCTCCAGCCCATCACTCTGCTAATGGAGTCCACTGACGCGATGAATCTGGCCTGTTTGACTGCTGGATACTACAGACTACTAGTGGACTCTCGCCGTTCCATCTTCAACATGGCAAAAACAGGGAATGCAGACACCGGTGAGTCTAGACTCTACACAGTTCCGTTGTTTTCAAAAGCCAACAATACTGTAAGTTGATACATTAGCATCACTGATATCACAGAAACGGGATTATCAACCGCTCTTTGGTTCCTTCTCAGGCCATGACTGCAGAGTAAAGCAGAACTATCAGGCTATAGAGTGGGCGTACAGCACCTCCTTTAGAGGGTGTGAGGAGCACCAGCACCACAACAACCAGCGCTGTACGTCCAGGGAGCCCTCCTCTAACAGAGACTCAGACTGCGTGGACCACGGGAGGAGTGAGAGTGACATGTCCCCCGTCTATATCACTGAGATCCAGCAGCCACCCCAGAACAACATGGCAGAGAGGGTAGACACCAGAGGGGGGACCAGAGGCCCAACACACCCCCAGCCCTACCTCTGTGCCTCCAGACCCAAAGCCCAGGACTCCCCCCGCAGTGCCAAGGTCTCCTTCATCTTCGGGGATCCACCGTTAGACAGTGTGAACCCCCAGAACCTTGGCTACCAGAGGCTGATGGACGACGTCCCAGAGGTACTACACGACCACAGCCCCATGTATACGCGACTAGAGGAGGACTACAAGAGCAAGGATCCCATGGACGGGGAGGGCTATCCGTACAGCGCCAAAATCTTCGGCAACACCGAGTGCATTGAGGAGCCGCTGCTGCACGACATCTGCTACGCCGACACCACGGACGCCGACGAGGACGAGGATGACATCAGCTGCGAGGAGGACATGGGGCTGATGGGGGATCTGGACAAGGCCACATTCCTCTCGCTCTCGGGGTCCAGCGAAGACATCATCGACCTGACCTCCCTGCCCCCGCCGCCAGAGGGTAAAGACGAGGAGGATAACGAGGATGTATTGCTTCACTCCCTCAACCTGGCCATCGCAGCCCCGCCCCCAGGCTTTAGGGACAGCTCTGATGAGGATGAGCAGCACGGTGGGGCCCAGGGGCATGTCAGAAAGGGCCAGGGGACTCGTGACGATATCCCTGTATCCCTCATAGACTCAGTCCCCACACAGGGGGAGGAGGGCCCAGAGGTGGAGGGGGCCCTGGACGATGCTGTGGTGTCCACCTTACAGGCACTGGAGGCCCTTGCGGCTTCTGAGGAGCAGAGCCCACACCCACAGTCAGAAAATAGCACAGGTTCTTCTTCTTACACTATTGTAACGTTTATTCATTAACACCATGCGGATGTTCCAGCCATTAACTTTTAAATTTGTTGTTGTTGATTTTTCAATAAAAAAAACATTTTGTTCTATGTTTCCATTTAGTGTGCAGATTGTTTCATTCGTTTTGAACATAAAAAATGTCCTGTATTTCACTCATATTTGGTTCCAGTCCTTTTTTTGTTGTTTTTCTGTTTTGTGGATCATTTATTTATTTAGTATCATTTATGATCAGTCGCACAAATGCGTTTCAACTCACAGCTTTCATACTCTTTGTACCAATGAATTGTGTGCTTTTTTATAATATTTCTAAGACGCCTCAGGTAAAATGTGTTAATAAAATGTCTGTCTCTCTGTGGCACACAGGTGTAGAAATATCAAGGGCCTTTAGCCCCGAGTCCTCATCGGACTCTGGCAACGAGACTAACTCCTCAGAGATGACGGAGAGTTCAGAGCTGGTGGCTGCCCAGAAACTCTCTGAAACCCATTTGAGACTGTATGTGGCCACTGCGGAGGGCTACCACACTCTGACTGAGGAGAAAACAAAGTTTCCCATAACACCTTGTGAAGGAAAGGCCATACAGCAGAACCCTCAGGAGACCTGGGAAGGGGGGGAGGAGGGGGCCAAGTCCTCAGCTGTGTCCTCCACCCAGATCCTCCACTCAGATGGGGGAGAGATGGAGCCAGAGACCATGGAGACCAAGTCCCTCACCGACTATTTCAACAAACTGCACAGGGGCTCTGTGATGAAAAAGCAGCCAGGGAAGCTGGGTGACACGGAAGGCAGGATTCAGGGAGATAACGATGACTCAACAGAAAAACGACACAGCAACATCCAGAATTCAAATAGAGGGGATCCACCCAAATATAATTCAGACCCACCCAAATATAATGCTATTCTAAGGGAACCTCCATACATGAACCAATTTGAATTGGGGCGAACACCCTATCCGTATCGAGAGAAGCCCCCAAGATATCACCGGCCTCCTGAAAACAAAATGGCGGACAATCTTTCCCCAGACTGTGTGATTGATTCACAAGCCTCGCTCTCTGATAGGGGAACAATTAAGGGAGACAAGCAGGACTCAAATGAGAGAAGCCTGCAGTTAGACTCTCATTCCCGCTCCCCCGCTAAAGTCCCCCACAGTACTGAGGAAGCCAATTTACCCAGCAGCGACCCACAGCAGCAGCAGACAAGGGTTCCCTCGGCCCAGCAGGATGTCACACGGTTACACGAGTATCACCTGAGTAAGCGCATGTCATTGTTACAGGGCAGCGAGGGCGTCCACTCCCTCCAGAGCTCCCAGTGCTCCTCCATAGATGCTGGCTGCAGTTCAGGAAGCAGTAGCTGTGTCACTCCCATGGACTCTCCCCTCTGCACTGAGGAAAACATGCATCTGCTCTCAGAGTCTTCCCTCAAGGGGCTGGGCTATATTAGTGGGGAGGAGAAGGCCTATGGCACCCAAGGCCAGGGGACACAGCAGGGCAAGGCTAGACATCAGACCATAGATCCCACCCTGCTGAGGAAGATCCACGCAGCCACCAGTGCCGAGCCTGGATTCGGTACCAAACGAGGAGATGGCTGCCACCGGGTGCCTAAGATAAAAGAAACCACAGGTACAACTAAATAGAGCGGTCTTTTCCTTTGACGTCTGTGCGCTTAAATGGTAAACACAATTCCAGGAGCACATTGAGGCTGTTGATAAATTATTCACTAGCTGGGGATTAGGATATGCATAATGGTGTCAGAGTAGCATTATCCATTCAGACAGAAGACAATAACAAGCATGTCACTAGCTAAGGACATGCAACAGTGCATACATGTGTAGAGGATGTGATTGGTAGAAGAAATACTGCTGTGTACTGGTTCATTATGTAACACTTGCTGCACAGAGATCTGATAAAAGTGCTGAAATGCACCTTTATTCTATTTTACCCCACTCTCTGTTATGAAAGGACAATTAGAGCAACATTTTACTAAAAAGTCCTCTAATGAAAACAGGAAAAGGTTAGAGATCAAAGCAATGCACCATGTTGTCAGGGAGATGCTTAACGATTCTATTTGATTTTCTGCTCCCCCTAGTGTAGCTTGCACCCAGCTCAAGACGGATGCAGGGGAAGACTCCTCCTCTGCTCTCTCCAACGAGGTCAACGCCGCCGCCACCACCACCTCACCACCATCATTAACCAGTAGCAGCAGCACAGAGTCCAGTGTGCCCAGTGCCACAAAGCAGCAGGGGTGCCCCTGCACTGAGCCCATCCCATGCCGTGCCCAGGCTTTCCCTTCAAGCTTACACCCATGTGACCCTATCACAGGCAGCCTCAGGAAGCCACCGCAGCAAAGGGGTCGGATGCTGAGAAGGAGCTGGAGCAGCATCACGCCGGGCTCCAGGAGCCTCGAAGAACTGTTGGAGAAAACCAAAGCCACGCTGAGTGGGAGGAGTGCCCAGAGAGTCCAGTCACCCGACGACCCCTCCAAGCCACAGAGGAGATTTGCTTTTTCCAAGACACTTTCCAAGAGCTTGTCCTTGTCCCAGGGATCAGTATGGTCTGTTAGATCAGTTAGCTCTCAGTCCTCTGGCAGGAAGCTCTTCAGAGGCGCCTCTATCATGCTGCCAGCGTCATTGGATGCCAAGCAGCTCCAAGCTGTGCCACTACCCAGACTGGACAGCAGCACCTGGATGAGGTGCCATGGGCCCTTCACACACTGCTTCCCCAAGAGGAAGACCAACACTGATGATGACGATGACGATGAAGTCGGAGGTGGAGCAGGAGAAAGCCCCACCTCCCAGCCATTCTCTGGGGGTCAGAAGGCACAGTCACTCCCTACCAGCCCCAGAGTTGACGCAGAGAACACAGTCTCTTTGTACGCCTCTGGATCTGAACCCTCCGCTGTGGCTGAACAGCTCAACATGGCCAGTGGTGTGACTGTGAGCGGCATGAGCCTGGGAGCGAAGCTGAGCCGTGTCAACTTACTGAAGGGAAAGACCTACACCCTCCCCCAGGGGTTCTCAGATGCACAGAGAGATGCCCTGGATATGATGTGTCTGGTGCGCTCCGGTGTATGCCAGGGAGGTGGCCAGAGGTCAGAGGTTAGTGAGTCCGACCTGTGGAGGTTCAGTCAGCTGCTCTCCATGGAGGCCCTAGAGCTGGGCAGCGCCTGCAATCACATGGCCCTGGTGCAAGGCAGCCCCCAGGACACCCTGCTCTCCCTGACTCACAGTTTCCACACGGTCTGTTGCCTAACACAGGCCTGCATGTCACTGGTGGAGGGCTTGAGCCCTGAGAGCCGGCAGCGCGAGGTGGTAGCAAAGGTGGACGAGGTCGTCATGAACTATGTGTGTCTGCTCCAGGCTGCTGAAACGGCTTTGGATAGTTCCCCCAATGACCAAAGTGTGAATGCATTGACACGTCACTCCACCACCATGTGTGCTATCGTCAACAGACTGAGTCACTCACTGACAACACTCTACAAGTAAACATAGCGCGGTTCTGATTAGCGATTTCAAAGCCATACATAAGAGACGTGGGTTTATTCGACCCAAACCAATGTGAACTGCTGTGACAAAACCTTGCCTTGTGTATATTTTGTTTGATATGTAAAGTCAAATAAACTCTATTAATCATGAATACACTTTTAAAGGTGGTTATATTCAGGCCTCTGAGAAGAAGAACATGTTCCTAAGGGTATATAAACTGATATTACTTGATAAGTATGCTTTTACAAATTGATAATCGCCTTTTGGGGTGTAATGTGTAGATGAACAACTATTAATTCTGTATTTATTTGTATGAATTATTATGTTACACATGATACATATTATGTGACAAAGAGCTCTAGACAAATCACTGCGCAAGACAAGAAATTAAATGATATGATACAGTCCATTATGACGTCGATATTTTTCATTTGCTGAAACCGACATAGTTTATGAATCTTTGCACATGTTCACTGAGTACTTTCCTCTTATTTTTGTCAGCACTACCATAACATATTAAAAGTAAAAAATGTTGCAACCTGAAGTTGATTATTGTCCTCCTTTATTATTCTCATAACAATTGTTATACAAAGTAAAGGTCCATTTCAATGATCAATTAAAAAACATTATTGTTCTCTAAAGCCAAGTAATGTTCTGCTTACAGTGAGTGGGGCTTTCTCCAGCTTTCTCTAAAACCTATTTGTCACAAAAATTGCATAATTTATACCAAAAACTCTCCTGGACCATGTTTGGTTGTATTAAATCATGTTTGATTATTTACTGTTTTACCATTTACTAAGTCCAGGGTGATGATCATGCATTTTGCATTAATGATGATGGACTGTCTAAGTTTGAAGGCCGGAGAGTTTGTCTGCATAATGTATAATCTGCAGAGTAACGTTGCTTGAAGGCACAAGCTGTACAGTTTATCGCCACAGCTACTAGCTAACGTCCCAGCTGTCCTGTGTTTCTCTGAACTGAGGTTTCACTTTTATTTACAGAGAAGAAGTGGCATGTATTTATGTATGCCAAGGAAAGCCAGGCCTCTCCCCCAAAAAATTGCAACAAAAAAATATACTAAACAATTGTTCTTTCATTTCTCTGTGTTTTCTTAAATGTCCTTCAATTCGCAAGAGGCTGAATGTATCTCACCGGAGAAAGCATCCGAGCGAAGGAAACAGCGCCCCTCTATCTCAGTATGTGTTGCCCATCTATCTGATGCTGTCTGATCAAAAAGAGTGTGATCTTGTTGCCGCCCATAGCATTGAATGCAAGGGAAGCCAGTGAGCATTTGGCCTCCCTTGATAATAATAATAAAAAATAATAGCCAAACTGAGTGAGCTCAAAAGCGAAGGGTCCTGGCGCGCACAAAAAAAAGTGTCAAAGGAAGCCAGATTGGATATGGCTAGACACCTATCACATCACATCAGATGCCAAACGCCATTGACAGAAAAATTGTTGCATCTCGTTGTGTTGTTGTCCTCCGGTGGCTAGCTAGCAATTTCCTAAATTAGCCATAGATAGAAATAGGGATTTGGACTTGTGGTTTTACATAATTCTCCATACTGGTCAATGATTATAACAGCGATTCTATACCAACCATAAATACATACAGTGCCTTGCAAAAGTATTCGGCCCCCTTGAACTTTGCGACCTTTTGCCACATTTCAGGCTTCAAACATAAAGATATAAAACTGTATTTTTTGTGAAGAATCAACAACAAGTGGGACACAATCATGAAGTGGAACGACATTTATTGGATATTTCAAACTTTTTTAACAAATCAAAAACTGAAAAATTGGGCGTGCAAAATTATTCAGCCCCCTTAAGTTAATACTTTGTAGCGCCACCTTTTGCTGCGATTACAGCTGTAAGTCGCTTGGGGTATGTCTCTATCAGTTTTGCACATCGAGAGACTGAAATTTTTTCCCATTCCTCCTTGCAAAACAGCTCGAGCTCAGTGAGGTTGGATGGAGAGCATTTGTGAACAGCAGTTTTCAGTTCTTTCCACAGATTCTCGATTGGATTCAGGTCTGGACTTTGACTTGGCCATTCTAACACCTGGATATGTTTATTTTTGAACCATTCCATTGTAGATTTTACTTTATGTTTTGGATCATTGTCTTGTTGGAAGACAAATCTCCGTCCCAGTCTCAGGTCTTTTGCAGACTCCATCAGGTTTTCTTCCAGAATGGTCCTGTATTTGGCTCCATCCATCTTCCCATCAATTTTAACCATCTTCCCTGTCCCTGCTGAAGAAAATCAGGCCCAAACCATGATGCTGCCACCATGTTTGACAGTGGGGATAGTGTGTTCAGCTGTGTTGCTTTTACGCCAAACATAACGTTTTGCATTGTTGCCAAAAAGTTCAATTTTGGTTTCATCTGACCAGAGCACCTTCTTCCACATGTTTGGTGTGTCTCCCAGGTGGCTTGTGGCAAACTTTAAACGACACTTTTTATGGATATCTTTAAGAAATGGCTTTCTTCTTGCCACTCTTCCATAAAGGCCAGATTTGTGCAATACACGACTGATTGTTGTCCTATGGACAGAGTCTCCCACCTCAGCTGTAGATCTCTGTAGTTCATCCAGAGTGATCATGGGCCTCTTGGCTGCATCTCTGATCAGTCTTCTCCTTGTATGAGCTGAAAGTTTAGAGGGACGGCCAGGTCTTGGTAGATTTGCAGTGGTCTGATACTCCTTCCATTTCAATATTATCGCTTGCACAGTGCTCCTTGGGATGTTTAAAGCTTGGGAAATATATTTGTATCCAAATCCGGCTTTAAATTTCTTCAAAACAGTATCTCGGACCTGCCTGGTGTGTTCCTTGTTCTTCATGATGCTCTCTGCGCTTTTAACGGACCTCTGAGACTATCACAGTGCAGGTGCATTTATACAGAGACTTGATTACACACAGGTGGATTGTATTTATCATCATTAGTCATTTAGGTCAACATTGGATCATTCAGAGATCCTCACTGAACTTCTGGAGAGAGTTTGCTGCACTGAAAGTAAAGGGGCTGAATAATTTTGCACGCCCAATTTTTCAGTTTTTGATTTGTTAAAAAAGTTTGAAATATCCAATAAATGTCGTTCCACTTCATGGTTGTGTCCCACTTGTTGTTGATTCTTCACAAAAAAATACAGTTTTATATCTTTATGTTTGAAGCCTGAAATGTGGCAAAAGGTCGCAAAGTTCAAGGGGGCCGAATACTTTCGCAAGGCACTGTACATAGTGCTCCTGGCCTGAGAGGATGGAAGTTCAACACATAGCTAGATATAGAAGGCTAATGTTAATTAACTGGCCTGGCTTTCGTTGCCCATGAAAGGAAATTAGGCTAGCAAGCAAACATTTTACTGTTAGCCAGGTAGCCTAAAAGGGTGTACTGTACGACAGAGTCATAGACAATTTAAATCAAATTGTATTAGTCACATGCACCGAATACAACATGTGTAGATCTTACAGTGACATGCTTACTTACGAGCCCCTAATCAACAATGCAGTTTAAACAAATATGGATAAGAATAAGAAATAAAAGTAACAAGTAACTAAAGACAGCAGTAAAAAACAATAGCGAGACTGGACCGGTACAGAGTCAATGTGGAGACTATATACAGGGGGGTACCGGTACAGAGTCAATGTGGAGACTATATACAGGGGGGTACCGGTAGAGAGTCAATGTGGAGACTATATACAGGGGGGTACCGGTAGAGAGTTAATGTGGAGACTATATACAGGGGGGTACCGGTAGAGAGTCAATGTGGAGACTATATACAGGGGGGTACCGGCAGAGAGTCAATGTGGAGACTATATACAGGGGGGTACCGGTAGAGAGTTAATGTGGAGACTATATACAGGGGGGTACCGGCAGAGAGTCAATGTGGAGACTATATACAGGGGGGTACCGGCAGAGAGTCAATGTGGAGACTATATACAGGGGGGTACCGGTACAGAGTCAATGTGGAGACTATATACAGGGGGGTACCGGCAGAGAGTCAATGTGGAGACTATATACAGGGGGGTACCGGCAGAGAGTCAATGTGGAGACTATATACAGGGGGGTACCGGTACAGAGTCAATGTGGAGACTATATACAGGGGGGTACCGGTACAGAGTCAATGTGGAGACTATATACAGGGGGGTACCGGTAGAGAGTCAATGTGGAGACTATATACAGGGGGGTACCGGTAGAGAGTCAATGTGGAGACTATATACAGGGGGGTACCGGTAGAGAGTCAATGTGGAGACTATATACAGGGGGGTACCGGTAGAGAGTCAATGTGGAGACTATATACAGGGGGGTACCGGTAGAGAGTTAATGTGGAGACTATATACAGGGGGGTACCGGTACAGAGTCAATGTGGAGACTATATACAGGGGGGTACCGGTAGAGAGTCAATGTGGAGACTATATACAGGGGGGTACCGGTAGAGAGTCAATGTGGAGACTATATACAGGGGGGTACCGGTAGAGAGTCCATGTGAAGACTAAAAACCTTCAGTATGTTGTTGTTGATGTAGAGCTCAGTACATTTGTCTGGCAGTTGTCTAAAGACTTGCTGAGGAAGGGAGTTGAGGTTGTTGTGAGAGATGTCTAGGACCCTCAGATCAACTACTTTCGGAAACGGGTTAATGTACTGTATATAGTATCTCATCCCTCCACAGCATATCTAAACGGTTACCTTTGAATTCTAACTTCTTCAGAGAAGTGTTTTCCAGCTCTGTGTTGGTGGAGGTGGAAATGTTATTGTAGTTCATGAGTAATATCTTCAGATTGGTCAAATTGTTGGTGAAATTCAGCATATGAGTCAAACCCTCAGACTCAAAGTAATGGTTGTTGTGGCTTATTTCTCACATAACTAAACTTCTCAGTTCCTGAAATGCTGAGGAATAGAAAAGGTTGAGACAGTTAGATGAGAAGTCAAGATACTTTAAGTTAGTGAGATAAGTGAACTCGGAACCATTTAGACTTCGGCTCATCGAATTTCCATAGAGATGTAGGCATCTAATGTTAGCAAGGTTTAAGAATCTGGAGTGAAGGAAGAACATGTTATTCCTGCTGATATCCAGTTTTTTTCCAAACTGGCTGCACAGTTATTAACAAATGAATTCAATGTCCCAGCCTCCTTGTCCTACTATTTGCAGCTGCATGCATACTCATCATATCTAAACCAATGAATCTCTCTCACTTCTCCTTTGTGGTAGTGCTCAGCATCTGACATTGGGGAGCCATTTATGGCTTCCCCTCCAGAAAAATCCACAGAATTACCACTTTGAGAAGGGGACGATATCTTATTGTCTAATGAATTGATTATTTGGAAGCTTTTGAGCGCCATTAGAGTGCTGAGGTTTGTCATTTTGATGAAGTTGGTGCCCAGGTCAATGACCTTGAGGTTCTTTAGAGGAATCAGTGGCCTGATGTCTGCATGGGTCAGTTGTTTGAAGATAAAGCCCCTGAGGGTGAATACTTTCAGGGATTTCAGGAAGGACAATGAGTGATTCTGGTTCAGAGTAGCTGGGTACTTCTGCAACTCGTAGTTAAAAAGACAGGTCCAATTATTTGAGGTTGGTTAGAGCTCGTGGGAAGTTAGCATTTGCTATCTATCCAGCTAAAACGTTGGTTGAGATATAAAGTACTCGCAGCTCTGTACAGTTCTGAAACCACGCAATAAGTACAGTTGTGGCCAAAAGTTTTGAGAACTACACAAATTTAATTTCCACAAAGTTTGCTGCGTCAGCGTCTTTAGATATTTTTGTCAGATGTTACTATGGAATACTGAAGTATAATTACAAGCATTTCATAAGTGTCAAAGGCTTTTATTGACAATTACATGAAGTTTTGACTCTTCTTTTTCAAGACCTCTGCAATCCGCCCTAGCATGCTGTCAATAAACTTCTGGGCCACATCTTGACTGATGGCAACCCATTCTTGCATTATCAATGCCAAAATTTGTGGGTTTTTGTTTGTCCACCCGCCTCTTGAGGCTTGAAGTTCTCAATGGGATTAAGGTCTGGGGAGTTTCCTGGCTATGGACCCAAAACATTGATGTTTTGTTCCCCGAGCCACTTAGTTATCACTTCTGCCTTATGGCAAGGTGCTCCATCATGCTGGAAAAGGCATTGTTCATCACCAAACTGTTCCTGGATGGTTGGGAGAAGTTGCTCTCGGAGGATGTGTTGGTACCATTCTTTATTCTTTAAGGCAAAATTGTGAGTGAGTGAGCTCCCTTGGATGGGAAGCCACCCAACACATGAATGGTCTCAGGATGCTTTACTGTTGGCATGACACGGAAGCGATGGTAGCGCTCACCTTGTCTTCTCCAGACAAGCTTTTTTCCAGATGCCCCAAACAATTGGAAAGGGGATTCATCAGAGAAAATTACTTTACCCCAGTCCTCAGCAGTCCAATCCCTGTACCTTTTGCAGAATACTAGTCTGTCCCTGAAGTTTTTCCTGGAGAGAAGTGGCTTCTTTGTTGCCCTTCTTGACACCAGGCCATCCTCCAAAAGTCTTTGCCTCACTGTGCTTGCAGATGCACTCACACCTGCCTGCTGCCATTCCTGAGCAAGCTCTGTACTGGTGGTGCCCCGATCCCGCAGCTGAATCAACTTTAGGAGACAGTCCTGACGCTTGCTGGACTTTCTTGGGCGCCCTGAAGCCTTCTTCACAACAATTGAACCGCTCTCCTTGAAGTTCTTGAGGATTCAATAAATGGTTGATTTAGGTGGAATCTTACTAGCAGCAATATCCTTGCCTGTGAACCCCTTTTTGTGCAAAGCAATGACGTCGGCACGTGTTTCCTTGCAGGTAACCATGGCTGACAGAGGAAGAACAATGATTCCAAGCACCACCCTCCTTTTGAAGCTTCTAGTTTGTTATTTGAACTCAATCAGCATGACAGAGTGATCTCCAGCCGTCACACCTGTGTTAACGAGAGAATCACTGACATGATGGTGGTCCTTTTGTGGCAGGGCTGAAATGCAGTGGAAATGTTTTTCAGGGATTCAGTTCATTTGCATGGCAAAGAGGGACTTTGCAATGAATTGCAATTCATCTGATCAATCTTCATAACATTCTGGAGTATATGCAAATTGCCATCATACAAACTGAGGCAGCAGACTTTGTGAAAATGTATATTTGTGTCATTCTCAAAACTTTTGGCCACGACTGTACAAATGTGAGGGAGTTACTACTGCAAACGTGGTATCCTCAGTTTGGTTAACATTTTAAAAGCATTTTAATTTATCTGAAGTTGTGAATCGTGAGGGCATGGAACACAAGGAAATGGTGCATTGTAACAGCGTGGGCAGTTTCCACTTACGTCAAGAATCTCAAATTGGGTAAAATTATAAAACTCTTGTTATTATAGAGATACAACTCTCTGAGACTTGATGGTAATTTTGGGGGGAATGTAGGATAGGTTATTTGACTTGAGGGATAGCAAAGTAATGTTACCAAGCTGTAGAAACGCACCCCCCTTAATTTGATAGGAAACATTACATGGGTTTCTGACAGTAACATTTTGGACCCAAATAAAGAATCTATACATTAGTGATGTCAGAGAGGTTATTTTTCAGAATGGTATATATTGGATTCACCTCTAGACTGAGCAAAATGAGGTCCGGAGGGAGATAAAGAACCTTCAGATTCCTCAGGTCTTTGAAGGTGTTGTTTCGATGGTCACATTCTCCGTGCACATGTGGTTCTTGTGGTCGATCTTGCAGCGCATATCAATCTCCATGATGTTCTCCAGGCCCTGTAAGGAACTGGAGTTGATGTAAGGGATGTGGTTGATGGTGAGGGTTATTGTTACGACTTCTATGAATGGTGAGTGGAGGAGTCAAGCGCAGAGAGCAGGTAATTCCGTCCATTGATCTTTATTCCAACGACAGCGGAGACATGGACATGCAAAACACTAGGGCGCATGAAACAACCCGTCCCAAAATACACAGGACTAAAACTGTCCGGAAAAATAGCGATCATACTAATACACCAACACCAAATAAACAGAGAACAAGCCCGCACAATACCCAGCGGGCCTAGTGTCCTTAAATAGCCTATAAACAAAACTAACTCAATACAGGTGTACCCAATTAGACCCAATTAACAGAAACAAAAGGAAAGGGAATCGATGGCAGCTAATAGGCCGGCGACGACGACCGCCGAGCGCCGCCCGAACAGGAAGAGGCACCATCTTCGGCGGGATTCGTGACAGTTATATTGGTGATGTTTTTGGAAATGTCATTTTGGACCTCCATGAGTCCTCTCTCAGTGCAGTCCACATTGACCCCGCTCCCGTTGCTGGCCAGGTTGATGTCACATGGCAGAGTTTTTGGGTACCAGCCTCCAGCTGCCAGCATGTAGAAGCACCACAGGCCCAGCAGCATCACCACACACACCTGGGGGGATAGGCACTCTGTTCTCTGACAGGGGGAATAAGGACAGTATCATTACTAGAGGGGTATTGATAATGAGTTTTATTGCCTCTTAAACCACAGGACACAACAAGTCTCAGATTAAAATTCACTGCTCAATAAAATATAAAAGTAAAGAAACCAATCACTTCTGTTTGCTGGGATACAAATAAATTGTACATGACAGTGGCACACATCAACAAAGAAATTGTAGATGTTGGTTAACATATTAAAAGGTTATGAGGGCATTTCCCCCCCAAAAAAATATTCTGATTATATTGACCTTTCCTATGTTGTTCTACATAGACTTAAAACTAACAGATCCTATGCTTAAATAAATCCTTTTATTGTGATCTTTGTATTAATGTTTTCGGCATCACCAGTTTCTTATTTTTTTATCAATCTTTTGTTTCTCTCCATCCACCAGAAACACAATAGATGTATGTACTCAAGTACTTTATATTCATGAAATGATCAGTGCCTTGCAAAAGTATTCACCCCCTTGGCATTTTTCCTATTTTGTCGCATTACAACCTGTAATTTAAGTTGATTCTTATTTGGATTCCATGCAATGAACATACACAAAATAGTCCAAATTGGTGAAGTGAAATTTAAAAAATAACTTGTTTCAAAAAATTATAAAAATAAATAACTGAAAAGTGGTGTGTGCGTATGTATTCACCCCCTTTGCTTTGAAGTCCCTAAATATGATCTGGTGCAACCAATTACCTTCAGAAGTCACATATTAGTTAAATAAAGTCCACCTGTGTGAAATGTAAGTGTCACATGATCTGTCACATGATCTCAGTATATATACACATGTTCTGAAAGGCTCCAGAGTCTGCAACATCACTAAGCAAGGGGCACCACGAAGTAACCGGCACTATGAAGACCAAGGAGCTCTCCAAACAGGTCAGGGACAAAGTTGTGGAGAAGTACAGTTTGGGGTTGGGTTATAAAAAAATATCAGAAACTTTGAACATCCCACGGAGCATGGACTGGGAAACTGGTCTGAATTGAAAGAGTGATGGATGGCACTAAATACAGGGAAATTCTTGAGAGAAACCTGTTTGTCTTCCAGAGATTTGAGACTGAGATGGGAGGTTCACCTTCCAGCAGGACAATGATCCTAAGAATACTGCTAAAGCAACACTAGTGGTTTAAGGGGAATCATTTAAATGTCTTGGAATGGCCTATTCAAAGGCCAGACCTCAATACAATTGAGAATCTGTGGTACGACTTAAATATTGCTGTACACCAGCGGAACCCATCCAACTTGAAGGAGCTGGAGCAGTTTTGCCTTGAAGAATGGGCAAGAATCCCAGTGGCTAGATGTGCCAGGCTTATAGAGACATACCCCAAGAGACCTGCAGCTGTAATTGCTGTAAAAGGTGGCTCTGACTTTTGGTGGGTGAGTAGTTATGCATGCTCAATATGTTTTTTGTTTTATTTCTTGTTTCACAAAAAATATTTTGCATCTTCAAAGTGTTGTGTAAATCAAATGATACAAACCCCCCAAAATCAATTTTAATTCCAGGTTGTAAGGCAACAAATTAGGAAAAATGCCAAGGGGATGATGACAGTGAGAACAACAATGTGAGTGTTTTCACTTCCCATTCGTCAAATGACAGAGACCTGTCAATAGGCATACAGCTGTTGCGTAAAGTTCCCAAAATATATTTTTTATTGATATTCCTTAAATCAATGTTATCTATTGTGGTGCAGGTTTAATTAAATCATGCATAAACAGCGTTTTTAAGCATGTGGGCTTTCTTGGTTAATCAAATCTAACACTGTACAGCTTCCTTTTATAGTGCACTGAATTGTTTAACATTTTTGTCACACCCTGATCTGTTTCACCCCCCCCCCCCCCCCCCCCCCGGTGTCGCCCATCTTTCCCATTATCCCCTGTGAACTTATACCTGTTTTCTGTTTGTCTGTTGCCAGTTAGTCTTGTTTGTCAAGCTTACCCGCGTTTTGTCCTATCTGTTCCCAGCCGCTTTTCTTGCCCTCCTGGTTTTTGACCCTTGCCTGTCCTGAACCCGCCCGCCTGACCACTCAGCCTGCCTGCCGTCCTGTACCTTTGCCTCTGTTGCTGTAAAACATTGTTACTTCGATACGGTCTGGGTCTTACCTTATCCTGATTCATTTATGCAGTTTGCAGCAGTACTAATTAAATTGTGGGTCGATGCAGCTTTTCTTCAGCATTTGCTCATTCTTTCTTTGTAACATGTATTGAAAAAGTATGGATACAGTTAATCTTAATTATAATAGCCTAAACCAGGAGGAAATTTACTGTAGACATGAGGGGACAGATTTCTCTCATGTCATAATGTTTACATATCTTACATTACTCGTGTGTGTGTGTGTATATACTGTATTTTATACCCTCTATTACACCTTTCTTATGCCATCGCTCATCCATATATTTATATGTACAATTTCTCATTCACCCCTTTAGATTTGTGTGTCTTAGGTAGTGTTGGAGAATTGTTTACTTGTTAGCTATTACTGTGCTGTCGGAACTAGAAGCGCAAGCATTTTGCTACACTCGCATTAACATCTGCTAACCATGTGTATGTGACCATTAAACTTTGATTTGAGCTTGCACTGTGTGTTTGCTGATGAATGCCCTGATCTCTGGCCAGTCAATTGGTTAATTTACATTGTTTCGTCTCTTAATCGCTCCTAATATATCTGAAAATGATGCAATAACCATGAATTTAACTGATTGTATATAATGAGTGATGTCCCACGTTAAACCTGGACACACAAATAGTAGGAATTTTCACTGGCTTCAGCCATGATGGCATGAGAGCGAAATTAAACATCTGCACATCGCCTGCAGGTGCGAACGTGTGTTTCACTGTCCAATCCGAGGCGTGAATGTGATCTGAGGATGTTTGGTATCTTGGGAAAGCCTCAAGGGAGAGAGGACAGTGCATTCTAAACAGAGACGCATATACTGGCCAAAAAGTGTTTTTTTTTTTTTTTTTTTTTTCGAGAAAAGTGTTAAACAGTAATTCAACTTTGTCCGGCCTAAAACTAAATTTAAAAAGTAGCACAAAATAATGAGGCTATATACAGAGGTTACCGAGTCAATGTGCAGGGCTACACGTTAGTCAAGGTAATTTGTCCATGTAGGTAGGGGTAATGTGACTATACGTAGACAGTAAACAGCAAGTAGCAGCAGTGTAAAAACAAAGGGTGTCAATGCAAATAGTCCGGGTGGCCATTTGAATTGTTCAGCAGTCTTATGGCTTGGGGTAGATGGTGTTAAGGAGCCTTTTGGATCTAGACTTGGCGCTCCAGTACCGTTTGCCGTGCGGTAGCAGAGTGGGTGACTTGAGTCTTTAATGTTTTCGTCTTCCTCTGAAACCGCCTAGGATATAGGTCTTGGATGGCAGGAAGCTTTGCCACAGTGATGTACTGGGCTGTACTCACTACCCTCTGTGGCGCCTTATGGTAGGATGCCGAGCAGCTGCCATGCCAGGCGGTGATGCAACCAGGATGCTCTCGATGGTGCAGCTGTACAACTTTTTGAGGATCTGGGGTCCCATGCCAAATCTTTTGTCTCCTGAGGGTGAAAAGGCGTTGTCGTGCCCTCTTCACGGCATTCTTGGTGCGTTTGGACCGTGATAGTTGATGTGGACACCAAGGAACTTGAAACTCTCGAGCCGCTCCACTACAATTTCTTCAATGTGAATAGGGGCGTGTTCGGCCGTCCTTTTCCTGTAGTCCACGATCATCTCCTTTGTCTTGCTCATGTTGAGGGAGAGGTTGTTGTCCAGACACCATGCTGCCAGGTCCCTGACCTCCTCCCTAAAGGCTGTCTCATCGTTGTCGGTGATTAGGCCTGCCACCGTTGTGTCGTCAGCAAACTTAATGTTGTTGGAGTCCTGCTTGGCCACACACAGAGTACAGGAGGGGACTGAGGGCCCAGAGGAGCCCCCGTGTTGAGGATCAGTGTGGAAGATGTGTTGTTGCCCACCCTCACCACCTGGGGGTGGCCCGTCAGGAAGTCCAGGATCCAGTTGTAGAGGGAGGTGTTTAGTCCCAGGGTCCTTAGCTTAGTGATGAGCTTTGTGGGCACTATGTTGTCGAATGCTTAGCTGAAGTCTATGAACAGCATTCTCACATAGGTGTTCCTTTTGTCCAGGTTGGAAAGGGCAGTGTGGAATGCGATTAAGATTGCACCATCTGTGGATCTGTTGGGGCGGTATGCAAATTAGAATTGGTCTAGGGTTTCCAGGATGATGGTGTTGATGTGAGTCATGACCGGCCTTTGAAAGTACTTCATGGCTACCGATGTGAGTGCAATGGGGTGGTAGTCATTTAGGCAGGTTACCTTCGCTTTCTTGGGCACAGGGACTACGATGGTCTGCTTGAAACATGTCGGTATTACAGACTCGGTCAGGGAGAGGTTAAAAATGTCAGTGAAGACACTTGCCAGTTGTACATGTCCTGGTAATCCCTCTGGTCCCGTGGCCTTGGGAATGTTGACCTGTTTAAATATCTTGCTTATATCGGCTTTGGAGAGCTTGATCACACAGTCGTCCGGAACAGCTGGTGCTCTTATGTATGGTTCAGTGTTGCTTGCCTAGAAGTGAGCATAAATGGCATTTAGTCCTTCTGGATTGGCTCGCGTCACTGGGCAGCTCGTGGCTGGGTTTCCCTTTGCAAGCCCTGCCACATCTGGCGAGGGTCAGAGCCGGTGTAGTAGGATTCAATCTTAGTCCTGTATTGACGCTCTCCCCATAGATTTTGCAGTTACATAATGTCCCCATGAGTGACTGAACACTGACCAACCCCTACACTCCGAATTTTACGCTTGCTGCCCTAACACCACAGAAAGCACTGAGCTAGGCTGAAACAAATGCATTTTGGAGCTGCCTTACTCAAGAAAGCAAAAAAGAGACCATATTTGCATGCAGCTTTATTATTATTATTTTTATTTTTTTATGTTGATTTTAAAAGGATATGTGACACGTATTAATGCCAAAATAACATGCTAAACAGGTGTGGCTCAAAACAGGTGGGGCTCTACCCCGCTCTAAAACAGTATAAAAAAGAAATGCCTCAGAAAGAGGGAAGCAAATCAGGTGAGAACCTATAATAACCCCAATAATATGTGCCACGGGCACCCAGAGTAAACCTGGTTGAGGGAACCAATCAGCTTGCAGAACACATTTGACTCACTGTAGCTGCAAGGGGAATTTGAGCTGCTCTTCACTTGTGATTGAGTAGAGAAGAGTTGAGTCATTACATACGGAAACAAAGCGATGCATAAAAACATCCTAATAATAGACAGGCATTTGCTGTTTCATTAAACTTCCTTTTTTTTGCTTGCTGGAAGCTAAAATACTGACAACGACCAGGCACTACTTATTTGATAAGGTTTTCAAAGCTCACAAGGGATCAACAGTAAATAATATGGTAAGTTAGATTAATTACAATTTTAGCATTGAAGATGGTTACCAAGACTATGTAGGATGTGCTTTTCTCAAGTGGCAAAAGGTATAATGAATCATTTGACAATATTATTATTTATAGGGGGAAGTAGATTTCAGTTTAACATCCATTTTACTGAATTGTTACATTCACAAATGCTTCTTCTAGGCAAAATGATGGTGCATAACTGCTATCCTGAAATTAGTGCAGAAAGTTTGGGCATGGCATTTTGAAAAACAGTTTTTGGGGGTGGGTACATCTTCCTATTCTAATTCAACTAATATGGTAGCTCAATGACTTTCATTTCTACTATTATGATAACATTATACCACCAGTAGGAGTAGTACAACGAATGGTAACAGCAATGAGCATTTTTTGGTAAATAAGGATTTTCTGAAATGAAGGCCACAAATGCTCAAATCTAAGGTCATCAATATTTAAAAATAATTTATTAAAGTGATATGATTATCTGATTTTGCTCACAATGTTATGTGCCGTCATTTAAATTGACTAACACCAATTGACACTTTGGATTTAGATGCACCAAATTGTTAATTGTTAGCACATTTTGTTATTGTTCGCACATTTTTCAACGCGGATGAAGAACAGCTTGGCACACTGCCTGTCACCAAGCTTTCCACGCACATGAAGTATGTCCTCGCTGATGCTGTGGACATTCTAACCCCTTTAGATATTTTTACCTTTATTTAACTAGGCAAGTCAGTTAAGAACAAATTCTTATTTTACAATGACAGCCTACCCCGGCCAAACCCTCCCTTAACCTGGATGACTCTGGGCCAATTGTGCGCTGCCCAATGGGACTCTTGATCACAGCCAGTTGTGATACAGACGGGATCGAACCAGGGTCTGTAGTGGTGCCTCTAGCACTGAGATGCAGTGCCTTAGACCACTGTGCCACTACATAAAAAGGTGGGCACAGATTGTGTCACAATCAGCTACATCCTTCCATGCATCAGAGAAGTGACACATTTTTGTTTTTGCCCTAGCACTACACAGCTGACTCAAATGATCAACTCATCAAAAGGCTTTGATGATTTGAATCAGCTGTGTAATGCTAGGACGAAAACAAAAACGTGCACCCCTTTAGGTCCCCAGGACCAGGATTGAGAACCACGGACTAACCAATTGCTCCACAACGGAAAACTTGTCAAAAACCTGAAACAAGCAGTGGACAAGCACCTGACTGTATACGAGCTGAAGAAACCATACCAGATTGCCTTAGATACACACTTTAACTGGCATTGTGCAATGCCACTGAGAAGCCTACCTTTACTTCAGACATCAATTGTCTTACCACAAAGTTTACCAGCACTACACAAGATGTCCCACACGGTGAGCCACCACCTCCAGCGGATAAAAGTCGATTGGACACTCTGTTTGGTTTCATGGAACAACCAAGCACGGCAGCATGTACTCCATTTCTCATCACCCCCATCTTCCACCAACTACTGATCCTCTGAAATTCTGGAATACACAAAGTCAAACATACCCAACACTGAGCAGAATTGCTGTTGAATACCTACATATCCCAGCATCCTCTGCAGCTGTGGAGTTGCTTTTCAGCATTGGAGGGCATATCTTCAGACCAGATCACTGCTCAATGTCCAACTCGCTTTCTGAAACCCTGATGTTTTTAAAAATGTAACATGGCATCTTGTCCTCTTTCATAAAACACCAATGCAATTTATGGGCTGCATATTGTGATTAAAAAATGAAATACGACTTATACATATTAAGTTGTTTGTTATTTCAAATGTAACTACTAAGTACAATACATTCACAACTATTTTCAAATGTATCCAAATGATCTAATATTTTTGGGAAAATACTGTTGTTCAAATACGTCTAATGATGTGTAATTTAATATATTATATATACATACCAATACTTTCCAAATTGTATTTTCAATTACATTTTAAAATTCAAGTACTTTTAAAAAAATAGTTTTTTTGATATGTATTGAAAAGTTTTTGAAATACCTGAAATTGTTATTTTTTAACCCATTTCTGCATCATAATCATAAAAAAAATATTTTAAAAGCTTTCTTGGTCTCATTGATCTATACAGTATATGAAATACTTATGTTCACTGTCTAGCATTTAAAAAAATGTAGATAGATATCTCTAAATCCCTAAAACATGTCACTACACCTCTACACGTCACCAGTGGGACAAGCCAATTTGCTAGCCCCCAGTAGTTTCTACAATGCATTCACATATATCTGTTGCAATAGAAATGACTTACAATAGAATGACCCTATTGCAATAGAGTGGCCATAAAATGTGTGAGTGTAGGACTAAAGTCAATAAGTAAGTAATCATTATATTTCCATACTCACACGTTTGTACTGTTTGCTTACAGGATGCTACCACCTGCTGGTTACAGTTGGCTCCATTGTTCCTATATCACTTCCTGGTACCTACCTCATGTCATTGGATGAGGCAGTTTCCATGTGACATTACGGTCAATACTACCAATACCACAAATGACATCATCTTTAATTGTGAGGAGCGTCGACTGAAAAATGTACCTGTTGGCATCCCCTGGAATGTGACCGTGCTGGACCTATCGGAAAACAACATCAGAAATGTATCTCTTGATGCATTTTCTAATCTGGAGAACCTGACCCTTCTCAATCTCAACTGTGTCAACAAAAATGGTGACACACACATCGCTGAAGGTGCCTTCAAAAATCTGACAAACCTGCAGGACCTAAGGCTTAATGGCAATGGCCTCATCAACATTCCTCAAATTCTCCCACTCATTCTGGACAAACTCATGCTGGACAATAACAAGATCAATTTCTCGAATATGAGCAACCTTGTCGGTATACAACATGTGAAGGAGCTGTACTTATCCAAAAATTGCTATTACTGGAATCCCTGTGAGACTAACTTTACCATTGGATATGGCACCTTCTCAGTATTGACTAAGTTGAAGGTTTTGATGTTGGCCTATAATAATTTAACTCGTGTTCCAAAAGGACTGCCAAGCTCTATACAAGAATTACACCTCGATTCGAACAAGATACAGCAAATTGCTGAGGATGATTTCCTTGGACTAACCCATCTAACAATCCTGGAATTACAGGGAAACTGTCCACGATGCTCCAATGCTCCATATCCTTGTGTTCCCTGTCCTAATGATTCTCTGGATATTCATCCTCATGCATTTCATGGTCTTACACAGTTACAGACACTGCACCTAGCAGGCAACTCACTTCGTTTCATCAATAACTCCTGGTTTGAGAGCTTGAACAATCTCACACATCTGTTCCTGTCTTATAATTACTTAACAAATACTATCACCAGTGGAACCTTTTTTAGCTATCTACCAAAGCTAGAAAAGATTGATTTGTCATTTAATTATGATTTGCTTGCCTACCCTGAAACCCTAGAGCTTTCAAAAAACTTTTCACAATTGGTGTCTCTTACAACGTTACATATAATGGGTTTTGTTTTCAGGGAAATTCATTTAGAAACACTCAGACCGCTTTATGAGCTCAAGCATCTTTCAGTGTTGAACATCGGAACTAACTTTATTGTTCGATCTGATTCCCACATATTCAACAAATTCTCAAACTCAAGTCTCAAAGTCATATATCTTGCGGAAAACAGGCTTTATCCAATTTCAGTGAATGAGTCCCCAGGTTGTGGCACAGGCGGCAACTTAAAGTCGGTGTTGTACACGTCGCCACTGACTGGATATTATTCCAATTCAAGGGACTTTTCTTATGGAATAAATCACAACCTTGTGAAGCCAGAATGCTTTATCTCTGGTCGAGTGCTGGTCCTTAGTTCAAATAATCTCTTTTTCATTTCTCCAAAGCAATTTGAGGGCTATGGTGACATTGCATGTCTAAACTTATCAAGAAATGGATTTTCAGCAGCATTGAACGGGACAGAGTTCACCTCATTACCAAACCTAAAATATCTGGACCTGTCCTTTAACAAGATTGACCTGGCCTATGACAACGCCTTCAAGGAATTAAAGAAACTCGAAATATTAGACCTAAGTTACAACAGCCACTATTTTGAAGTGTCTGGTGTGACACATAATTTAAATTTTTTGAAAAATCTACCGACTTTGAAAGTATTGAATATGTCACACAATAACATTTTTACATTAACCACTAAGCAGATGACAAGCACATCTTTAAAAGAGCTTCAATTTCAACACAATTTGTTGGCTACATTATGGAAAGAGGGGGATGACTCATACAACAGCCTTTTTAAAAAGCTGACGAATTTGACCTATCTGGATATTTCATTTAACAGCATTGAGAAGATCCCATCAAAAGTCTATGAAAACATACCATATACCCTTCAAAAACTATGTATTAGTCATAATTCACTCTGCCATTTTGATTGGGATAAACTGGCAGGTTTTCAACAACTGAATTTCCTGGATCTAAGCTACAATTCTTTATTTCATGTGTCAGCAAATCTCTCAAACTTCACAGACACACTTCAGATTCTTGACTTAAGCCACAATCAGATTTTTCAACTCTCTCGTGGATTTCTTAGGGGTGCTCAAAGCCTTCAGATACTTGACCTCAGCTACAACCAACTGACTATCATCAACGAGACCACCTTCCTATCGGGCCCTGAAAACTACATGAAAACCTTGTCCTTGCAAGGTAATCCATTCCAGTGTACCTGTGATTTACAAGAGTTCATCCAGTGGATAAAAGATAACAAAAACGTGGAGATCCCCAGACTGGCCAGTGAGGTGACCTGCAACATGCCAGCCAAAATGAGAGGCCAACCAATGATACTGTTTAACATTAAAGAATGCAACGAGGACAACATAGCCTTCCTGATTTACTCCCTCTCCACTTCCTTGATCATGTTCACTGTGGTCATCACTATGGCAGGGCATGTGTTTTATTGGGATGCCTCCTATATTCTATACTATCTGAGGGCAAAGCTGAAGGGCTACCATTCGTTGAAGTCAACAACAACAGACAATCTCTATGATGCCTTTGTTACCTACGACACCAGAGACCCGTTGGTGTCAGACTGGGTACTGAACCAACTGCGGGTGCAGCTGGAAGAGAGGGGGGAGAGACACCTGCCTCTCTGTCTGGAGGAACGAGACTGGGCCCCCGGGGTCCCCCTAATAGACAACCTCTTCCAGAGCATTCGACAGAGCCGCAAGACTGTCTTTGTGCTGACTGAGGCTTACATCAGGACTGGGAACTTCAGGATGGCTGTGTACCTGGCCCACCAGAGGTTGCTGGATGAGAACATAGATGTGATTGTGTTGGTTCTCCTGGAACCCGTGCTGCAGCACTCTCACTTCCTCCTTCTGCGGCGCCGTCTGTGTGGAAGGAGTGTTCTAGAGTGGCCCCAGTCTGCAGCCGCTGAGACCTGGTTCTGGCAGCACCTAAGGAACGCTGTCAGGTTAGACAACCAGGTGATGTACAACAAGATCTACTCCAGGTACTTCACCAGCAAGTAGAGCACAGTCCAGACCAGAGACTCAAGAGGAAAATATCTTTCTCACACAAATAGACTGAGCAGTTACACACACAAACTGCGATACCATTTACAAGCTCTGACTCTATCAGTTTTTCTATCTCTTGCACTGAATAATATGGATGATACTGTACATCTGAAATCAACAATATGTATATCAATGTGCTATTCCTTGTTCTAACACTATGGCCACTAGTAACTGTGCATTATAGTTGTGGTTCAGTTTTTCAGTTTTATGCTGTCTATGGGTAGTAGATAGTTCTATTCCTATTTGTTTTTGTCAATACATTCAAACTGCATGCCATTTGTAAGTAGATATCTGATTTTAAAAAGGATGACTTGGTGCAGTCTGTCTATGGGCATCCGTCTTTATATGATAACAGGAAGTGAACTAGTCTTAAGTTCCTGTTTCTTTAGGCTCAGATGAGGATGTGAATCTGAAGCCATGGTGCTAGCCTGTCAGTGGCACTTCTTTCTTTATTTCTTTATACTTAGAAAACTATAGGCTACAGTGATTCAACTGAACCGGTATTGTTGCAACACACTATTTTATTATATTAATCAAAACATTGTTTAGGGAATCTCTTGTAAATGTGGACTATACATTGGACTACAGAGTCACAGCATCAAGGTCCCTTATGATAATTGAAAATGCATTATCTAAATGTAATCAATGACATAGAGATCTGTAAAATATTACAGTTGCATAGCCTCCAGACAGGTAGGCTTATGTTTCTAACGCAAACCAATAAACGCCTGTGTTACCACCTGATGTAATACTATGTAAATCCACAGGATGTCATCATTGAGACAATCAGTAAGAGTATCTCATGCGGTGACAGCGGACTGTTTTCTGTCGGCAGTGCAATGCTCTAATATCAAATCAGATAAAATGCAAGGTCCAATACGTTAAACAAATAAAACCATAACTTTTGTGTATGCTCTCTCGCTTGTAAATATTGATGTAATACGTATATATTCCAACCAAGATAAGCTCAAGAGTGAAGGAACGTGACGTCATGTTTACATTTGCATATTGCGGACTATAATAGACCTTGCTTGATTTACTCGCCTTCACTCGTTCTCTACGCAATCAGGATTGAGACACATCAGTAGCCAGTACAACTCCGGTGAGTGCACAAACACATTATTTGTTGTCATAAGCGCTGCATAGCCGCTTTTTCTAAAGGATTTTACAGCAATACAATATGTTGGTTAAGCTAGGCTACAAATTGTCGAATCGCAGCAAAAAGGTGTAAAGCCAAATGCATTAGAGGATACTCACTTAAAATGTATATGTTGAAAGCCCTATTCAATGGCATGTAATTGTATCTTGTATACATTTAAATGGCAAACCCAGTCTCGGGCAAGATGCTGAACCGACTCTGTATCACATCCGGCGGTGATTGGGAGTCCCATAGGGCGGCGCACAATTGGCCTAGCGTCGTCCGGGTTTGGCCGGGGAAGGTCGTCATAGCAAATAAAAATCTTCATAACTGACTTGCCTAGTTCAATTTAAATGTAGTTGGAATTTAGGCTTATGTCGATTTTTATTTTATTGTTTTATTTTTTTTTGTAGCGTGGATAGACTGTAGACTCGGTTAATGTTGCATAAAACATTATCATGGGTTATGGGGTGTGCTACAATGTCAATATGAAAAGCAAAGTTCCAAAGGTTTTTCTAAAAGGTCGACTCCACTTGCTTCATACTGTCTTTTTGAGATTGCGAAGCAGGGCGGTGGTTCTTCCGCCTGCCTGCAGACGGCTTGCACAGAATGTCAGTTACTTTTTCTAGTCATAGCGCTGATAACGAGAACACGTGCTCGTGGAGTAAACGCCCTAATGAGATTTGCCTTGCTTTTATATAAAATCAATGGATTTGTTGTTGTTGGATGCTTGCCCTGACATCTCATCACCCACGTGCTGTAGATCAATGAGAACCAAACTCCGCCTCAAAGGTTGTTTAGAATATGGGCAATTAAGAGTAGCATCTGAGGGAAGCAATGCAAAAAAAAAGGTAGCGGCCTGGTGTCACATTTGCAAATTTATCTAATCTGTAATAAATGATCTTGCTGCCTTTTCATTCACATTAAAAACATTAATCTCTCTTACCAGATCCTCTGCAAGCATGTCTGACAAGCCAGATCTCGCTGAAGTCTCTAACTTCGACAAGACCAAGTTGAAGAAGACCGAGACACAAGAGAAAAACCCCTTGCCCACCAAAGAAAGTAAGATTGGTGCTAGGTTTATTCTACTTAATAGCACACATCACTTGTGAAATTGGTGTTTGCCGTACTAACAAATTGACCATTTAACTTCAGCATACACACGGACACTAAAACATATTTTCCCTTCATTGCAGCCATCGAACAGGAGAAGCAAGCGACAGCATGAAGCCCAAGCCTCTGCTATGCACTGTACATTCCACAAGCATTGCCTTTTTTCACCTCGTAGCTGTGTAACCCAAAACCTAAGTTGCATTGTGATTGGACAAAAGCAATGACTGTACAGCCCCTCCCTAGAACTTATTGTTATTTTTTTTTTTACATCAAGTCTGAAAACAACTACTGACTGGCACTCTTTGACTAGGAGGATGTGTTGCGTGTCTCTAATCACTTCCAGCACCGTCACCTGTCCCTGCTGTGTCCCCTACTTCCAGCCACTTGTGGTTGTGAAGGGAAGTGCAAGGGTGTGATGGATCTGCCCAACCCGGGGGCCCACTTCTGACGTGTAATTCAGCTTCTGGCAACATGAAATGCTTTCAAATAAAGCAGTGTTTTGTTTTTTCTTGTTCAAATTCTTTTGTATAAATTCAGTTCTTGGAATGCAGAAGTTTGTTTTGATATGCAAATAAAGTTATAACTCTTTCTTGTGGTGACAGTAGGTTATTTTCATACATTTTGAATATGCTTAAACTAGTTTCAGTCATCACATTGCCTCTTGTAAATGTATTTTGTGCATCTGACGTAAAGTACATCTCTGCACATTAGGCAAGGGTGTATATACCAAAATAAATTGGCCATATTTTGGCGTCCTGGAATCTCATTGCATCAAAAGCCTGAAATCACAACCGCCAGAATCCAAGCAATGTTTTACTGAGCTGCTGTGGATTGACGGGTGGGCTTTAGAGCACTAAGTGGATGAGCAGACATTGCCTGTGCTGTCACAGTGCACCTGCCAACTGACCTAGAAAAACACCTGTGGCAATCTTTACTGCAAATGGCTTAATGGTCTGCCTGCCCGAGCAAAACGATGCACCCTTTGGCGTCGGTCTGGACTGGAGGCAGAGAAGGCCTCTGACTTCTGGTGTACTCCATCCTTTACTGTTGGGCTGGAATTGTTAACTGTTTTGTTATTTAAATCATCCAAAATCTTAACTATTTTAAGGTTTATGGTTGGGATATGTGGATTGCTGTCAAACTGATTATTCATTCCATTGAACGGGTCTTGAGTGGCAGCCTGGTGTCCCTATTCCTCCAGGACAGGATGACCTTGTACCAGATCAAAAAGGTTAAATCATGTTTAGTATAGGGTACTTTCTGATATTACTCCCCATGGGAGATTAAATGTACTGTACAAAAGTGTAAACATGCACAGCAAACTGTAGACCCATATCTGCATTTATAGGACTTCTGACCTATCAACTCAGGCAGATTACAAGCTGTTAGAATGTCCTTTAAGACACTAACCTCAAGCTCTTATCTCATTAAACCACCCCCATCATGACTCAGGCCAGACGTACACGTCCTGCTCTGACCCGGGCGTATGGTGGAGTCTATATCCTCTTTGGATAAGTCAGGAGCATCCTGACTCCCCCCCCCCCCCCCCCCACCACACACAGCGCTGTGGCACAGCATAACACATCACAGTAAAACCCAACATGGATTGGCTCAGCCCAGGGAAACTATAGCCTCCGCCTCAGATTTATCTAGGCCAGCCCATCTTAGTCAAGTTCAGCCCAGTCTGGTGTAGAGTCCACCCCAGGTCAGCCTGGTACAGCCCTGCACAGGACGTCTTCCTCTCAGCTGCACCAGGCCATTGTTCACGCAGTCCAGAATAACAGGAGCAGGAACCCTCTCTCCACTGCCTCCAGCTGTGATGCAGCTATTTCAGAGAGCCAGCTGACGTAGACACACTGAAAGACTCCCCCCTCTGCTGTCATAGCTTCCTCCTACTCCCCAACTAAACAAAAAAAATAAACGTTCTCTCACTGTCAACTGCATTTATTTTCAGCAAACTTAACGTGTAAGTATTTGTATGACCATAAGATTCAACAGCTGAACAAACTGAACAAGTTCCACCGACATGGGGGGTCAAAATCAAAAGTAATAATCTGTATCTGGTGTGGCCACCAGCTGCATTAAGTACTGCAGTGCATCTCCTCATGAACAGCACCAGATTTGACAGTTCTTGCTGTGAGATGTTACCCCACTATTCCACCAAGGCACCTGCAAGTTCCCGGACATTTCTGTTGGGAATGGCCCTAGCCCTCACCCTCCGATCCAACAGGTCCCAGACATGCTCAATGGGGTTGAGATCCGGGCTCTTCGCTGGCCATGGCAGAACACTGACATTCCTGTCTTGCAGGAAATCACACACAGAATGAGCAGTATGGCTGGTGGTAGTGTCATGCTGGAGGGTCATGCCAGGATGCGCCTGCAGGAAGGGTACCACATGAGGGAGGAGGATGTCTTCCCTGTAACGCACAGTGTTGAGATTACCTGCAATGACGCTGTGACACACCGCCCCAGACTGTGACGAACCCTCCATCTCCAAATTGATCCCGCTCCAGAGTACAGGTCTCGGTGTAACGCTCATTCCTTCGACGATAAACGCGAATCCGACCATCACCCCTGGTGAGACAAAACCGCGACTCGTCAGTGAAGAGCACTTTTTGCCAGTCCTATCTGGTCCAGCGACGGTGGGTTTGTGCCCATAGGCGACATTGTTGCCGGTGATGTCTGGTGAAAACCTGCCTTACAACAGGCCTGCAAGCCCTCAGCCAGCCTCTCTCAGCCTATTGCGGACAGTCTGAGCACTGATGGAGGGATTGTGCATTCCTGGTGTAACTCAGGCAGTTATGGTTGCCATCCTGTACCTGTCCCGCAGGTGTGATGTTCGGATGTACCGATCCTGTGCAGGTGTTGTTACACGTGGTCTGCCACTGCAAGGACAATCAGCTGTCCGTCCCGTCTCCCTGTAGTGCTGTCTTATGCGTCTCACAATTTATTGCCTTGGCCACATCTGCAGTCCTCTTGCCTTCTTGCAGCATGCCTAAGGCACGTTCACGCAGATGAACAGGGACCCTGGGCATTTTTCTCTTGGTGTTTTTCAGAGTCAGTAGAAAGGCCTCTTTAGTGTCCTACGTTTTCAGAACTGTGACCTTAATTGCCTGCTGTCTGTAAGCTGTTAGTGTTTTGACGACCATTCCACAGGTGCATGTTCATTAATTGTTCATGGTTCATTGAACAAGCATGGTAAACCGTGTTTAAACCCTTTACAATGAAGATGTGAAGTTATTTTGATTTTTACAAATTATCTTTGAAATACAGGGTCCTGAAAAAGGGACATTTCTTTTTTGCTGAGTTTAATACCTTGGGCAAGACTACTGTCTCAATGTGGTGGAGGGAGTGCAGTCTTCCCATGCAAGCTATCACACACATACTCACACAACCACCCAACACACACAGATATTCTGGTGTGAGCTAAGAGAGATATGAGTAGTTTGATAATATACAGCACCAGAAAGATGGGTACTGCTGACTTAGTGTTGTCAAATTTACTGAACAAAAACACCTAAACACCTAAAGTGTTGCTTCTGTGTTTCATGAGCTGAAATTAAACATCACAGATGTTGCATACGCACAAAAAGCTTTTCTCACAAATGTGTTTACATCCATATTAGCGAGCAAGATAAGAGAATACATCCACCTGATAGGTGTGGCATATCAAGAAGCTGATTGAACAGCCTGATTATTACACAGGTGCACCTTGTGCTGGGGACAATAAAACACCACTCTAAAAGATGCACTTTTGTCACACAACACAATACCACGGATGTCTCAAGTTGATGCAATTGACATGCTGACTGCATGAATGTCCACCACAGCTGTTGCCATGGAATTGAATGTTAATCTCTCTACCTAGAATTTGGCAGTACGTCCAACTGGCCTCACAACCGCAGACCATGTGTAACCACGCTAGCCCAGGACCTCCACATCTGACTTCTTCACCTGTGGAATTATCTGAGATCAGCCACCTGGACAGCTGATGAAACTGTGGGTTTGTACAAACTGTCAGAAATCTCAGGGAAGCTCATCTGCATGCCCGTCGTCCACATCGTAACCGACTTCAGTGGGCAAATGCTCAACTTCGATGTCTTTTGCCACGCTGGAGAAGTCTGCTCTTCACGGATAAATCCCGGTTTCAACTGTACCGGGCAGATAGTAGACGTTTGGGCGAGAACTTTGCTGATGTCAACGTTGTGAACAGTGCCCCATGGTGGCAGTGGGGTTATGGTATGTGCAGGTATAAACTATGGACAACGAACACAATTACAGTTCATCAATGGCATTTTGAATGCACCGTGATGAGATCCTGAGGCCCATTGTCGTGCCATCACCTCATGTTTCAGCATGATAACGCACGGCCCCATGTCGCAATGATCTAAACACAATTCCTGGAAGCTGAAAATGTCCGAGTTATTCCATGGCGTGCATACTCACCAGTCACCCATTGAGCATGTATGGAATGCTCTGGGTTGATGTGTACGACAGCGTGTTCCAGTTCCTGCCAATATCCAGCAACTTCGCACAACCATTAAAGAGGAGTGGGACAACATTCCACCGGCCACAATCAACAGCCTGATCAACTCTGCGAAGGAGATCTGTGGCGTGGCATGTGGCAAATAGTGGTCACACCAGATATTGACTGGTTTTCTGATACAAGCCCCTACCCTTTTTTTTAAGGTATCTGTGACCAACAGATGCATATCTGTATTCCCAGTCATGTGAAATCCATAGATTAGGGCCTAATGAATCATTTCAGTTGACTGATTTCCTTATATGAACTGTACCTCAATAAAATCTTTGAGATTGCTAAGTTGTATTTTTATATTTTTGTTCAGTATGGTAGCGACAATGTTGGTGTAGTAGTGAACTACATGTAGTTTAACTACCTTTTTCAGTAGCTTGTTGGTAGTTGAATCGAATTCAAATCTAAGCAGTGTTTTCCGTAGTTAATTACTTTTTTGTAATGTAGTGGTGTACCTAACTACTTGAACTACACAATACTTTTTTTGCAAAAATGAAATATGGCTGAAGTAGGCAAGAATTTGCATTCTTTTTTGGCATCAGACCTGCATTTATCAATTGAAACATTGTTTTGGTGTTTAATAGGATGAATTGCATATTCCATATTATGCCAAATTGAACTGTTCTTCCAATTTATAGTCTGTGAGATTACAAATTGACGTGATCATTTTTCAAGTAGTTTTTCAAGTAGTGAACTACATTTTCAGAGTAACTTTAGTTAACTTTAGTTTAGATTTTCTTAAGGGTATATTTAGTGTACCTTAACTTCTTCCAGTCTGAAGTAACTGGTTGCTTGGTAAACTATGTTTTCAGAGTAGCTTCCCCAGGACTGGGTAGCGATGATGAATTTGCCAGTCTGTTGTATTTGTTATTTAAGACCTGGAGACTAGGCTTTTTTCAATGGAAATGTAGTATATACACAATGCAGAGGCGGCAGAGAGTGTGGTTTCCTGTGTCTACTGTGGCCCTGGGACGAACTGCTCAGTAATGAGGGGTGACAGGTACACAGTTGTTCTGCCTGAACCTAATCCAAGGTGACAGGCACCGTCTAGGTCATGTGCTCTAATATACAGTACAGGAGAGACAGCGCCACTGCGCTGTAGGGAAATAGCAGGGGCAAACAAGTTTGAACCCTCCACTTTGTGTTTGAATTGGTTCAGGTTTTAATAGCAGGCTACACTGTAGAGGAAGATGCCCTTGCCATGCTGCCAGGTCATGTCAAATCCAGTTGTAGAATCTGAATAATTATCTTCTTCTAGCCTGCTGATTTTGTCAACAGTAGCTACACCTTGGGATACTGTTGTTGTTAGGGGTTGTCGTCATCCACCATGGATCATCATCTGACCTATAATCTAAGCATTTATCTCATTTAGGGATAATGTGATTCCTGATTCCTGCTTACAAGCTAAAATGAAAGCAGGAAGCACCAGTGACTCGGTCTATAAAAAAAAGTGGTCAGATGAAGCAGATGCTAAACTACAGGACTGTTTTATGTTCCAGGAATCTTCCAATGACGTTGAGGAGTACACCACATCAGTCACTAGCTTTATCATTTTTTTTAACTAGGCAAGTCAGTTAAGAAATTCTTATTTTCAATGACGGCCTAGGAACAGTGGGTTAACTGCCTTTTCAGGGGCAGAACCTTGTCAGCTCGGGGATTTGAACTTGCAACTTTCCTGTTACTAGTCCAACGCTCTAACCACTAGGCTACCCTGCCGCCCCAATAAGTGCATCGAGGACGTCTTCCCCACAGTGATTGTACATACATACCCCAACCAGATGCCATGGATTACAGGCAACATTCGCACTGAGCTAAAGGATAGAGCTGCCGCTTTCAAGGTGCGGGACTCTAACCCGGAAGCTTACAAGAAATGCCCTGCGACGAACCATCAAACAGGCAAAGCGTCAATACAGGGCTAAGATTGAATCATACTACACCGGCTCCGACGCACATCTTATGTGGCAGGGCTTGCAAACTATTACAGACTACAAAGGGAAGCACAGGCCCGAGCTGCCCAGTGACACGAGCCTACCAGACGAGCTAAATCACTTCTATGCTCGCTTCGAGGCAAGCAACACTGAGGCATGCATGAGAGCATCAGCTGTTCCGGACGACTGTGTGATCACGCTCTCTGTAGCCGACATGAGTAGGACCTTAAAACAGGTCAACATACACAAGGCTGCGGGGCCAGGTGGATTACCAGGACGTGTAATCCGGGCATGTGCTGACCAACTGGCAGGTGTCTTCATTGACATTTTCAACATGTCCCTGATTGAGTCTGTAATACCAACATGTTTCAAGCAAACCACCATAGTCCCTGTGCCCAAGAACACAAAGGCAACCTGCCTAAATGACTACAGACCCGTAGCACTCACGTCCGTAGCCATGAAGTGCTTTGAAAGGTTGGTAATGTCTCACATCAACACCATTATCCCATAAACCACAGACCCACTCAAATTTGCATACCACCCAAACAGATCCACAGATGATGCAATCTCTATTGCTCTCCACACTGCCCTTTCCCACATGGACAAAAGGAACACTTATGTGAGAATGCTATTCATTGACTACAGCTCAGCGTTCAGCACCATTGTGCCCTCAAAGCTCATCACTAAGCTAAGGATTCTTGGACTTAACACCTCCCTCTGCAACTGGATCCTGGACTTCTTGACGGGCCGCCCCCAGGTGGTGAGGGTAGGTAGCAACACATCTGCCACGATGATCTTCAACACTGGCGCTCCCCAGGGGTGCATGCTCAGTCCCCTCCTGTACTCCCTGTTCACCCACGACTGCATGGCCAGGCACGACTCCAACACCATCATTAAGTTTGCAGACGACACAACAGTGGTAGGCCTGATCACCAATAACGATGAGACAGCCTATAGGGAGGAGGTCAGAGACCTGGCCAGGTGGTGCCAGAATAATAACCTATCCCTCAACGTAACCAAGACTAAGGAGATGATTGTAGGCTACAGGAAAAGGAGGACCGAGCATGTCCCCATTCTCATCGACGGGGCTGTAGTGGAGCAGGTTGAGAGCTTCAACAACAAACTAGAATGGTCCAAACACACCAGCCAGTCGTGAAGAGGACACGACAAAGCCTATTCCCCCTCAGGAAACTAAAAAGATTTGGCATGGGTTCATTTGTATAGTTTGGGGAACTGTGACACAAATACACAGAAAGATCACTATGTTCATGTATTTTTTTCAACAGATTATAGTCTGACATCAGCTTATGACTGATCATTACATAATGGAAAACCCAGTGTTTTTGCTGGGTTTAAGGGTTTAACTGTTGGTCTTGGTGCCCTCATTTTCCATGCCCATGTAGTTTTTGAGGAGGAGTGGGGGGATGTGCCCTCGTTCTGTGAACACAAGACAAATGATCATTTCCCCCATGGCATTGCCCCTATGTCACACATATACTGTGGCACACCTAGGCTCTGCAGATGGGGGGGTTCTGCCAGTGACTTGCCCCTGGCCATCTGCCAGCTGAAGGTGTGAGTGTGGAGCAGTATTAGAGGACTTGTTTAGTGGCTGTCAGTAGAAATGAGGTCCTGAGTGTCTGATGGGACTGTTTTGTGTTGTACTCCCTCTGTGAAGGGGCTACAGCTGCTTCTTTTCACTGTGTGTGTCTGTGTCTCGCAAATGACTTCCAGGCCTGCATCGAGCATGCACAGAACATAACAGCTGTGCTGAAATGACAACAACGGTTTGTGCTCAGGGGAGGGCACAAGTTCACATGGCTCGTTTTGATTCCCAGGCCTCATTTTATCCAAAGTCATTTTCTCGTGAACATGGTGCTGTTTATTTTCTATTTGCCATTTTGAGGGAACAACAATGGCTGTCACAATGAAAATGCCTCCTATAAGGCGACACACTGATCAGCAATCCAACAAACGTCACAGACAGACAGAATAAAATGTGACATAACGCAATAGAAGATTAGGGTGAGGTTATCTAGATCAAGATATGTTATTTTTAGAATAATAATCATAATAGAGGGGAATACTCAGAGCAGACGTTTAGGATCCCAGTGAACCCTCAAAACACTATACAACACTATGGGTTCTGTTATTTAGCTGTGCTGCAGAACCGTCACACGTCTGCGGTGCCAACCTCTCCTCCCCCTCCCTCTCTATGAGGCTCCAATCACAACAGGCCTTCAGTGTCCAAACACAATGTGGACAGACACAACGGCCAGACTCCGGAGGAACACAGCAGCCCATGCCACACACCCTGGGGGTGAGGCGCTGCCACGCCAGCCAGGGACGCTGCCACCCTTCTGTGCCCTCACTGACCCTAATTAATTGACTAACTGTTCGTTATATCAAAACACTTTCCAAAGACGGGCTATTTCAAAATACCATATGTCAATATTGGCTATGGCAATGTTGGGATCCTACTCATATTATTTCCCGTTGTTTGGTGATTCTGACAAATGTGTAGTATTTTGGTGATTCTGACTAATGTGTAGTATTTATGTCAAGCTGTTTCGGACCAAAGAGCAAGGGGTTTTATCTTGGTGGAATAGATGAGCATGTGTTATTGAACAGTTGCTGCTTTTCAGTGTGAAACCTGCCCCAAAGTGCCCCTTCAGCCAACCCCAACAGTAAATAAACTGTTTGAATGTATGGCTAATCCATTGCAGTCTCTGACTAGTAGGACTTTAAACTGACAGGGTAACTTCAACTCCCCTCCTCCCTCCCTCAATCCACTGATGTTTTCATGGGCTTCTCTGCACCGTGATGCAATTTCCATTATCTACACAGTGAAGGAGAGACGGTTGTCCAGAGAAAGGGATGCAAATAGTGACTCCACACACAAACACACAGTCACACTGAGAGGTCATTGTGATGAATTTGACCCAGAGCGAGGACCAGGAGGCCATCTGCCAGTGTTGTGACGGGACGGCACTCGCCTCTCTGACTGACTGGACCGGGTGTGGGCTGCAGTTTAGCTGTCTCTCTCTCTCTGGGAAAAACACAGATGTCTTTGAGTCCCTGGCTGCCACAGCCTCAGCCTCATGATGGCCGGAGTGTCAATCTAATCAAGAGCTTGGAGTGTCATGCCACAATGATGCTGTGGCTACTGTACTATGGTCTGTCTATACTATCCAGTAATGAAGACATACTATCTTGTCAATGCTCATCTCTACAGAATTACAATTATGTGATGCTTCATACCAGCTATGTATTTAAATACTTGACAACATTCTCATTGTGAAAAAGTTCAGGAAATAAATAGTACAGTATGATACAAATCCACAACAAACTCTCTAAGCCATCAAATACTGTACCCCTCTCAAGCCATAAATAAACGAGAAAAGCTGTACTCAAATTCATTAACGTAAGGTCATGCAGATACTTCACTGCACCAGCCAGTAATTTTCTGAACAGGAAACACTGCAGGGTGAAAGAGACAGGGCTGGTTCCTACAGGTTAGTATTACTTGTTATACAAGAGGAAGTTGCAAGCGGTGCAAGAATAACTTCAGCTAGCAGCCTCTGTTGTGGCGAAAAATGTTTATCTCTGTTTCTGTGTTCTGTCTCAGAGCTTAATGGCCAGGTCCTTCTTTCTCTCTCTGTTTCCATGGTAGCAGACAGGTGCTTACGGCTTTTACTGAGACGGGTGCGGTTCACAATTCGAAATCAATGAGCTTTGGTTGATGCATGTGGTTTTGAGGATACATAGAATGAAATATTCCTCATATTTCCACATTTCCAAGAGGAACAAATGGAATGTAGTTAATAATTGTTTTGCTGTAGAATATTGCTGATTCGCCCGTAGATAAGTGTCGTAGAAATTCAGTACTGAGAGAGACTTGTTCATTTCTTCAAACAATCATCTTTATTTAATATCGATTAATTATTGCAATAATGAAACCGTCGACCCCACACTCTGAAGTGTGTTGCCGAGTGCTTAACTGATAAAGGAAAAACAGATGTTATACAGGACCTAAAAATGCTTAGTCAGACTGGTTCCAACTCCCATAAGCCACCTTGGTTATCGACACAGGATGGTGTTTTACCCCCAACCCGGCTTAGTTTCCCAGATGCTAGGAAGATGAGACAATGAGGCATTGTCCTAAACTCTTCCAGGCTATCACACACACCACATCTTGTCTATGAAATGCCAACTTTAGGTTTTCATCACCAAGCCATTGTCAGCTCAAGCTATCTCTAGCAAAAACAATTTTCCTTCACCATACGCCTAGGCTATCTACAGGAAGCTAGAGAGGAAACCATCTCCTTAACAGTTGCCAGCCCAAGCTTCATAAAGACTCCTCTCAGTTAACTCAGAAAGGGAGAGAGAGAGTCCTAAGAACCTTACTCTATTTCATAAAACAGCCATCTGGTGCATAAACATAACATCAGCGTGTAATTATGCTCCCACATAAATTAATCCTAATTTTCAGTCCACATTTTCATGTCACTTCTCACCAATCTGACAAAACCAAGCGTTATACACAGTCATATACTATACATCTTGAACATGTAAGATACATCTACACAGTCAGCTGTCATATATACTGTAGTCTAAGTAGTTGTAGTATCACCGGTGGGCTTGAGACACTGTTATTCAATTTCTGGCAGTTCTTGTACACTGTTGCAACTTGCAAATTGGAAACAACGCGAGGGGATTTAGCTCTATGGACCATTTCCAGTAGTTCAGTTGTCAGAAAGTTAGTTCCTCAGTGCTGATTATAGTTCCTGTTTCTAACTATTGCAGTCAGTCAACAGCCTGGAACTATGCTATTGGTCTTCTCATGGCAGCTCTTTACAGAAATGTCAAAAATAAACAAAAAGGCTTTTCAAGTGTGATCACACAGTGTTATACTTCAGTGAGACAATCTGGTTATATCAACTGCCTAGTACAAGCAAAAACATGATTTCCCCGTGTTTTATATGTACACTGAGCATACAAAACATTAAGATCACCTGCTCTTTCCATGACATAGACTGACCAGCTGAATCGAGGTGAAAGCTATGATCCCTTACATCACTTAAATCGGTGTATATTAAGTGGGGGAGATGGATTAGAGAAGGATTTTTAAGCATTGAGAATACTGAGACATGGATTGTGTATGTGTGTCAATGGTAGTAGGTGCCAGGCCCACCGGTTTGAGTGTGTCAAGAACTGCAATGCTACAGGGTTTTTCATACTCAACAGTGTCCCGTGTCTATCAAGAATGGTCCACCACCCAAAGGACATCCAGAAGACTTGACATAAACATGCAATTTGTCTCTCAACTGGGCTGCCTGGATACTTGCCCAGTTAGGAAAAGCCTCCTTTTCATTTGCAAACAAGCAGGTGACACATCTTGGTATATGGTCAACCTTCATAGAAGCCCTCAACTGTTCCACATCACAAGTTAGCTTACCTTCCAAGAATGGTCGGAACTGGAGAATTAGAACGGGGGGGAGGGGTGGACTATTTTCTGCCTCAGAGGTTGACAGTGTGTTGAGCAGGTGAGGACTCGAAACCTCCTCCCTGGGGAATGTTAGGGTGAAAGTGGCAATTTACCTGTCCAAGCAGGCAGGCACACAGGTCACATCTCTGCAGGCACAACCCACATCTGGCACAGAAAGCATTTACACCCTGGAGGTTGTGTTTAACTGTTAATGAACAACAATTGCGCTGGAGTTGTGGTTTAGGGTGTTGTATTATATAACACAAAATTGTCTCTTCACTAAAGTGACTACAAATCATGTAGATTAGCTCTCGATTTCCAAAACTCAGCAGATTAACAATACATTGTCGGTATCAGTACTAGAATGTGCACATCAGTGTGCTGTAGAAATATCCCCTGACTAAGAAACAAATAAACATACCCACCTAACCTTTGAGGAAATGCCATTGTTGAAATGTCAATGCCTTGTTATACTCTGCTGAACAGATACCAGCAATTTACATGCCTAAAGACATTCATGCATCGATGAGTGAAAATAATGGTTATGAAATAAAACTGAGCAGAGAGGTTTATTGTTGGCTTCAGTAGACTTAGCTCTATCTAGGCAGAGAGCATATCCTTCATAGGAAATCCAGAGAGCCAATGGTTGTTTTTGTTAGTGGGGGTTTCCATCTTGACTGTATTTTATGGGAAAAGCACAATTCTCTGGAACAGTGAAAACATCACAAACATATTCTTGACTCCACTTAGTTAATTTGATAATGATCAACATTGGTCGTCCCGAAACAGAGGGCAGAGACACTCATTGAAATATGCATCCCCCCCCGTATGGAAAAGATATTGAAGAATTGAACCAGATTTGTATATGTTCTACCTGGATCTTGTAAGTAATACATATGGCAGCAAATACATATACAGGATTAATATCGGACTTATACGGGTGGTTAACATTTAGACATAACAGAAATGTTGCGTGTATTACATAAAAAGCAGAGAAGAGATATGTAATCTAAGCCTTCTAAGGTCTCACATACATGTACATGGGACATGCACATTTCCCAAGCACTTGCATACCACTGTCTGACGTCATTGACACATGCAATGCGATACTTATTGAAAAATGAAGCAAAGTCTGCCGTGAGGAGGAGGACGAGTGACTTCGGTAGCAGCAGTGAATATATTTAGTTATTAAGTGGACCTCTTTCAACAATCATTCTCACAATAGCACATTGGTAGTAGTCAGTAAATACATATCAACGCTGGGCTTGGTTAAAACCTTGGATGGGAGACCAAAGCATAGCTGTAGATAACACAACTAACTGTGCAGTAGGAGTGTGCAAAGCTGTCATCAAGGCAAAGGGTGGCTACTTTGAAGAATGTCAAATATAAAATATATTTTGATATTTTGTTGGTTACTACATGATTCCATATGTGTTATGTCATAGTTTTGATGTCTTCACTATTATTCTACAGTGTAGAAAATAGGGAAAAAAATAGGAAAAACCCTTGAATGAGTAGGTTGGTCCAAACTTTTGACTGGTACTCTAAGTTAACACATATAGAAATACACCACTGACGTACACTACCGGTCAAAAGTTTTAGAACACCTACTCATTCAAGGGATTTTATTTATTTTTACTATTTTCTACATTGTAGAAGACATCAAAACTATGAAATAACACAAATGGAATCATGTAGTAACCAAAAAAGTGTTCAACAAATCTAAATATATTTTAAATTTGAGATTCTTTAAAGTAGTCACCCTTTGCCTTGATGACAGCTTTGATCACTCTGTGAAGCATTTCTTTTTTTAAACGCTTCAGAGAGTGTGAAAAAATAAATAAATAAAACCCTTGAATGAGTAGGTGTTCTAAAATTTTTGACTGGCAGTGTATAAGAAGAAACATACAAAATATTACCAGATCCTTATTAGAGCAGGGACACACACACTACCGTTTGCCAGCCAAGAGTAATAGCAGCTCTGAACAGTTTAATTCACTAACCAAACAACCCATACTGCCAGTGCCAGCCCATAATCAAATGTTTAGCTAGCTAGCTAACGTTAACATATTCATTAGCTAGCTAAGGACACCTAACTAACACGGCAGCTAAAACAGGCAGCTGTTGCATGGAAACTAATCCAATGTGATTTAATTATAATGGAAATATTAGCTACAGTGGTTAGCTAGTTTGGATGAAGTATTTAGTGTTGTGTGCATTGCGTCTGTGCACTTAGCTAGCTGAGATCACTTAGCCCATAAGTGTGACTGGCTCATGACATTTAACAGTGGCTGTACAGAGAAAATGACCTATTCTTTCCTTTTTGTTGTCACTCCTGTTGGCTCCCCCAACTGAGGGTTCATGCTCTCTGATTGGCTCAAAGTCAAGTTATTGGCCACTGACGATCATTGCGAATGGCGATCATTGCGAATTGTAAATGGCAAGTTTGTCGCTACCGGGTCAGCACGCAGTAGGTACTTTTGTTCTAGCAAGAGAAGGAACGGCCTCCCACTGTGATGAGTACCTATCCGCAGTGAGATTTTTGTTGTGATTAATGCTTTAGATTACTTATTAGATTTATTTTTACAAATAATCTTCTTCTGCCATACAAGATTCTTATTTGACTATCATGATTATTTTCCATATGCGTCTGATATTCACAGCACAGTCACTGTTATAGTTACTCTTGGTGGAGTTGTAGTCAACAACTCATGGTGGAGTTGTAGTCATAGTGGGGACATTAGGAGAATTTGGGCAGCATACGCTATTCCTAGTTGTACCACAGTTGTATTAGAAATGTAGGATATTCATTTCATCACACTGTTGCAAGAGAATGTTCCTGCAATCCAGGGCACTTTTCACTTGAAGTGTATTTGATGTATACACTCAAATTAAGCTCCTACATCTGTAGCCTCACCACTGATTAACCCAATCAATGGGATAAGCAGTCCCTGAGGCTAATTCATTTTGTTTATCAAGGAGCATAGGCCACTCCTCTATGTCCTGCAGAACCCCAGTCATAGAAATATAAATTACAAGAATGGACCTCCACATACAAATCAGTGTTCTGTAATTATATTTCTATGCTCCCAGAGAGACACGTTTGGCTCTAATGGAGGTTCTGCTGGAAACATAAAGTGACATGGGATGAATAATTAAACTGTTTAACATCAATCTAAATCTGAATGCAAATCTAATGCTAGGGGCACAAAATGGAGAATAGCAGAGTGTTTTCTTGAACAGTAGGCAGCTCATATAATTCATTATTGGTTAATCGGAATCGCAATCTCATGTATACATTATTCACGGTGTGTGAAGAGGTAGGATTCTCAAAGAATGAGCTCCATCTTTTGTGACACCAGTGGAGCAAGGAAAATGTACTGTAGGTGTGTGGGAACTGGAGTTCCTTGTTAGAAACCATTAGCCCCAGAGCTTTCTTAAAGCCTCCCTTTACTGACTGCTGCTCTCCCTGTCTGACTGGTGATGATGACATGTCACGCCCCTCCTTCACACCTCCCCCACGCCCAATGGGGTTTCTCCTACGACTCAAGACCAGTCTGAGCAAGACTACCATGACACACCTAATGGTCACAGATCCGCAGCATTCCAATAGAGAATTCTACATTTTCCCAAACAAAACACAAAATGCCCACAGTAACCCCTGATCTTTAAAACTTTCTTGAACATTTTTTATTTTTTTTTGGGGGGGGGGGCTTTGCCTAGTGATTAGAGCGTTGGACTAGCAACCGAAAGGTTGCAAGATCGAATCCCCGAGCTGACAAGGTAAAATCTGTCGTTCTGCCCCTGAACAAGGCAGTTAACCCACTGTTCCTAGGCCATCATTGAAAATAAGAATTTGTTCTTAACTGACTTCACTAGTTAAATAAAGGTAAAATAAATAAAAAAAACATGGAGTCACATGGAATCACGCTTTATTCCAAATCACATCAAATGACATGTTTCGTGTACAGAATGATCAATCAATAAATCTCACTATTCCTATGGAGACAGTCATAAACGAAACACAAATGCAATCTACCCGTGAAATGTCTTAGCCAGGTTGAAGTGGTTAACTGGCTGTATGAGAGCCCTCAGCATGGGAGGGTGCTTATGAATCCGTACCAGCAGCCAATCTGATACAACGCTGACTCATACTACTGCTGTGAAGCCATCGCTTAACATGGGGATCTCACTCCTTTAGCAGCATGTCAAGGGTCCTACAGCACAAAAGGGCCAGTACAATCCACATATTCATTGACTTTGGCTGCCACATAGAGGGTGTTTTAGAGACGATTACACAACGATAGTGCTATTTGTTCAGATTTCTGTCCTACCTTCAAACATATTCAAGAGTAATGAATAGAGTCATTTATATGAGATTTGTCATCATTATATAGTGCGATAGCACCTCTAAGGAAGAGCAGGTGTTGTTGGCTAAGGAGGGTGTAAATAGTATTAATGGACCCAGGGGATACTCAGCCTCTATTTTGTGCTCCCTTTTTGAAAATGCACCAAGGGAATGACTATTCTTTTCTGTCTTCATTATCATATCCTTGGTGGGAAAAAAACGCCCCTGCTATTGTGTGATTGGTAGGCACAATGGGGCAACACCCTGTAACAGTTGCCATGCATGACAAACTAATTTCCAGATTTCCAGATTTTGCAATGACACATTGATTATGACCAATATCTTTGTGTGTATAATTTAAAACGCAGGTGTCTTAGCTAATGAATACTTTAAACACAGTCGTTTGACATTGCACGTGACAATTTGATAGCCCGTTATTATGTTTTGTTTGGCTTGACAATAAGGCAATGATAACATAAAGGCAGAGAGAGTTCCCGAACCTGTTTGTTAATTCTCTGTAGGGTGGAAGGTGAAAAAATGATAGACTAATAGAGGCTAACTGAGCTTCCTCTCACAGGAAGTTAATTCCACACAGAATGGGAAGAGAAGTCAAACTGTTCCCAAGAACTGGGCCTCCAGCTGACCAAAGAATACTCTGCACATTGATATTCAGTAGGGGACTTGAGAGAGAAAACCAGTTTCATATCTTTCATAAAATATGCAACAGTGCACTTAGACATAATCTAATAAGGTTTACAAAAGCCTACAAAATCACTGGAGGCACTGGAATGACGCGTATTTTGAACACTATTTTATAATGTCAAGTGAAGTCATTGTGTAAAAGGCTCCATGTATTCCATACTAAGGTCCAAAAATGTGTATTTCCAAGTGATTTCTTTTCAGTGTAAAATAAAGCCTTTTTCCAGAGAATGGGGTGTTATAGGACACAGACAGTGATGTGACCACATAGCTATCTCACTGAGGACTGAGCCCATGCCCATATTAGGAAGTAAAAAAAAAACTGGCATTTTTCTGCAGAGGGATTTGTCTTCATCTCTGTGGTGTCTGCACACACACTAAGGTAACCTGTTTTTGAATGTTTTGGTGACAAACACTTATCCTGTGCACCCAATCAGAAGGAGGGGGAGTGAAAACATCGGGCATGGACTTTTTAAGGATCGGAGAGCTAAATATCTACAGTTTAGAATTCCATGTAGTTATCATTTTATCGGCCTTACTCATGTCTGAAATAGCTCCAGTGTTTCTGTTTCCGCATTGCTATACGTCAAGAAGCTAAATTTGTCCAGCTTACAGTTTTTCATACTGTTCACTTCTAGGACCTATTGCAGAAATCAAACCCAATTACTCACAAAGGCAAAATGCTACGTATCAGACTACAATGGCATCACAATGGCAAAATGCTACGTATCAGACAACAGTGGCAACATCTTCTTCTGTGTTTATAACAGAGGACTTTCGGGCTGTGTAAGATGTCTGTGTCAGACCTGTTTCCTTAGAGCTACTGACCTAGGAAGTGGACTAATCTTTGGTTTGTAACTTGCTAGAAGTCTTGAAAAGTGGGAAGGGAGGGGATACATTGCTTCTCTATAACGTACAGAAGGATAGTTTCGAACAGTCTCAAAGTCTGCTGTAGATTTCAAGTCCACAGTAAAGGCTCCTGAAGTATGGCACTGTGGAATTTCTATGGGAGAAAAATTCCTTGGAAATCAGCTATTGCCAGTGGAGTCTTAATCAAATTAGCCAATCAGGCTGGGTGCACAGAAAGAGATGCAGCCTTTGCAATGTGACATATGCATGAGACCTTTCATCTGAAAGAGAGTCGCTCTGCAGTGAGGAGTAGCACTCCAGCTGTGAACCTGGCACTGGCCCATACAGGCTCAGGCACACACAGACACTCACATTGTTTTTGTGTGAATTCACTCATGCACAGTCACGCCCCTCCCCCAGCCCCTCTGCACATGGCAGGACATGCACGCTAAAGACAAATGCAAACATGCATAGATTTCTCAAGACATGAAAACCCCTGCCTGACAGGACAGCCCCAACACAGTGTCTCTGCAACACTAGAGGCTTGAGGACACGGCTATTAGGAAGACAGATTGGCAAACAGGCTATGACACACTGCGATGGCAATCTCACTCTGTAGCTTTGTGCGAGAGGACAGAGTGAGGTTACGGTCAAGAAATCATCAGCATCTATATAATAACAAAGTCCAAACAACCATGCACAACACCAAAAAATAAACACGCATTCACTGTTGTGACTAAGCCAGTGTCACAGCCTGTATCATGTCAAGCTTAGACCCAGTGCATAGTACATGTAAAGGAAAAATAGGAAGATACGATATGTCACTTTATGCATGACAGAAGTGATCAAGTGTGACAGAGAGAGGGGAGGGAGAGCGGGGGGGAGACAGACAGAGAGAGAAAAGTGTGTGTGTGTCTAAACTGGTGATCACATGACTGAAAAGGAGATTCCTGGGACCATGGTCTCTGTGACACCAGCCTCTCTCAGGGCACATCAGACTGGCTCATTATCTTAGACCATATCTCCAACTCTATCTGACGTTTGTATTTTTTATTTTATGTAACGAGTCAAATCAGTTAAGAACTAATTCTGATTTACAATGACGGCTTCCACCGGCCAAACCCAGAAAACGCTGGGCCAATTGTGCGCCACCCTATGGGACTCCCAATCACGGCCGGTTGTGATACAGCCTGGATTCGAACCAGGGTGTCTGTAGTGATGCCTCCAGCACTGGAATGCAGTGCCTTAGACAGCTGCGCCACTCGGGAGCCCATCTGCAATGGAGGTGGGGGGTGTGTGGGGGAGGTTCTATACAGGAAACAGTGGGTTGACTTGACCTATATCTCAGCACAGTGACAAAGCTAAGGGTGAAATGCAGTGATATAAAGCACAACCTTGTTCTTACATAATTGTATAATTTTCCCTAAATTATAGTAAATGAGTTGAATCGAAAGAAAAATACTAACTTAGGACAGAAAAAAACATACCTGAAATTCTTGCCTTGTCTTGTTGCTAAAGTTGACATTGTTGAGCATATTGAGTTAACATTAATCTCAGTGGTTGACAATGATGACTCCTGAATGAATGAGTGCATCAGATAACATGACCTCTGTCTATAGGGACACTCTGTGCAATGGTTACCATGCCAACGGTGAATTAGAAAGAGGAGGGGACAAAAGCCTCTATCTCTGCAGATCTATCTCGGAGGACTCTCAGTTGGTCTTACTTGTGTTTGTTTTGGGCCATGTTTATGTGATTATCCTTGAGTTAAAGTCACATGTTCAGAGAGTGAAATGCCAATGCCTTCGGTATTTTCAAAGTCATATCAGGAATTGAAAGAGCAAGCTTCCCGTTGAGACACAGTGCTCAGTAGTCTATCTCCCCCATGGTTCAAACAGCAGCAGAGCTACTCCGCAACTTCGGCCAGAGTAATCTAAGTTCCGACTCTGTCTGCCTCTCTGAGCACACAACAGGAAGCATTGACAACTGTGACACAGAATCTATTGGAACCATTTTGAACAATAGTTCGAAACAACAAAACAAAATGACCACTATGTTTTTTTTTCTCTTCATGAAACGGTGTGTTATGTGTGCCCAGTATTTATATTTGTGAACTATTTTCGTGACTGATTTAGGGTCAGCCAAGTCTGTTTTAAGTTGGGTAGGATCTATTGATGCTCTCTAGTGCTTAGAAGGATATTTGGGGATTTTGGTAATGAGGTCCTTTATCTACTTCCCCAGAGTCAGACGAACTTGTGGATGCCCTTTTTATGTCACTGTGTCCAGTATGAAGGATGTCAGAGGTAGTTGCGTTAACTAGCAGCAGACACCCATAGACTTCCAGCTATTGCGCTAATCCTGAAAAAGCATTGGCTCGCAAAACTACCTCTTCCTTCATGCTGGACACAGAGACATAGAAATGGTATCCACTAGTTCATCTGGCTCTGAGGAAGTAGATAAAGGGCCCCATTGCCAAAATCCTGAAGTATCCCTTTAACATTACAGTCTGAGTTTAAACTTGTCATTGAGCCAGAACAGCACAGGAAGTGCTGTTAACAAACCCTCCGAGGTCCCTTAAGTGCCATAACATCCGCTCCCTCCCACTTCAGCAGTCATGCACACTTCAGATGTTCCTATTTCATGCTCTAATCCATCACACCAGTTATCTTCTACAGTCTACAATGTTAGTCGTCCCACCAAGAGAAGATTCCATTGGCTTAAATGATTTGTATCTCCCATAGCCTTGTGTCTTTACAAGAATCACGTTACTGCTTGTTCAGGTGATGGATTTTTAGACACTACAGTCTAAACATAAAATGTGCACAGTCAGTCCTCCAAAAGACAACCAACAATAACAATAATGACTACACAGCTAGATTCTTTATCCAATCTTTTGCCAAAAGTTAAGATGTATCTACACATTCTATATTGACCTGACAATGTTGAGTCCTGTGATCTTACTACACTGCCCATTGATCAGACAAAGGAGTGTAAACATTTGCTTGGTGCAAAGAGTAGTTTGACTACTTTGGCTCTACAATAGTGTGCTTGTTGTGTTCACTAATAGCTTGTGAGTAAGAACACCAGGTGGAGTAGACTAGGAAGTGGTTAACAGCAGGAGCAGCATGTTGACAGCAAGCCTCCATCTGGGCCTTGTTCTCTACAAATACATATCCTGTAATGTATGTACCCTGACCTTCTCTGACCTACCCAAGCATCATACATAAGATTACAATGTGTTTACAGGACTATAGGCTATTTATGGCAGTCATGATACTCAATGTAAATTTCCTCCCTTGTTCATAAGTAGCTCAGTGCAGAGACTTGAGGATCGACACTCAACAAGCCTCCACTATGTCCTGGGTACTGCACTCTTGGCCCTGAGACTATAATGGAGGAAAACAAACAAGAATTCTGTGCTCATAAGACAAAAAGCCCCAATAGTGATGAGATGTTTATCTTCTCAGGGCATCCACAGTAGAGATTTCATCTTGACTTTACAGATGTGGGATCCTCATTTGAGCCATTTTTTTTGCAGCAGGAAAACAATCCTGCAGCAACAGGAAATGTGAATTATAATTTATGGATTTTTTCCTAGTGGTTGATTCATTTCTCGTAAGAGGGAATTAAGTCTGAAATTTCAAAGGGGAAATTACAAACTTCAGAAGCCTTTTTAAATCTCAAATACGCTACATTGTTTTTATTTCCTGTATTGCAGGGAAGTTCTCCTGCAACAGGGTGATCAAATTTATATCCTACATCTGTACTGTCAGAGACGTATTATAAACCCTGTGGTGGATTGAGCTGGCTTGATGAGAACCATCTGAGGAATGTGCTTATCTGTCACTCCTCTCAGCATCTAGGCCAGTTACAGCTTGCCTGGTAGTGTTGGCCCTAACACAGGGATTCTAATAACTGTGAGGATCTATAGGTGTGTTTGTGTTTGGGTTGTGAGGTACTCATACTATCATGTCAACTTTGAGCATGCTGCAGACCAGCTCCAATGGGTATGTTATTAGTGTGAAAGCCTGCCTGTTGTGAAATAAGGCAACTAGTGGCCAATGGTGTAAGAAAGTAGGCCACTTGGTCCTTCCGCACAGTCTGAGAATGTATTCATCTTACTACAATTCAACTTCCAATGCAGTGTGTGTGCGTACGTGCGTGCGTGCGCGTGCGTGCGTGCGTGTGTGTGTGTGTGTGTGTGTGTGTGTGTGTGTGTGTGTGTGTGTGTGTGTGTGTGTGCGTGCGTGCGTGCGTGTGTGTGTGTGCGTGCATTTATGTTTGGGTATGCATGTGTCTATTCTTTCTAAGATATTAACTAAGACAAACGCCTAGTTAGACTCTTTTGCACTTTAACTTCCATCTTCCCCTTTCTGAGACTTTTTCCTTGTCCATTAGTAGCTGGATGCTTCCTTTCTTTATTGTGCTCCAGTTTAGAGGAACCTGTGGGTGTTTCACACAAGCTCTGTGAAGCAGTTGTCAAATGGAAACTCTCTTTACTGACTTTCAACACAAAATGTTGACAAAGATACTTCTTGTGAGGTTTCTCAAGAGTTTAAGATAAATAATATCCTTTAAAGCAGTTAAAGCTATCAACAGTCTGTATCTCCTCTATTGTTCGGTTGGCTCTGAGTCCTGTCACATTGTCCAATAGGACATGACCTGGTCAAGGGGTCAAAATGGCCACAGTCAACTGAGCCATGCGCTCCTGTTGACATGAAAGGGAAAGAAAAGTGAGCTACTGTTAATCTACTCCAATCTGTCTCGGTTTCTGTCTCAGTTTCTTAAGACTTCTGAGAAGTGTTTTCTCTCAATAGAGTGGCATGGTTAGCTAATGCGGCCTACCCTTGATGGTACTGACATGACCCAAAACAAAACGAGACATGACCCCAAAAAACCATGAAGAATTTCATGCTCCAGATGTGAGTGGCTAGTTAAAACACATTACTGTATTACTTGAAACCTTCCCTGGTGCATAGGCCTAAGTGCAAAATAGTTCATGTAAGGGGAGTTACCTCTTGTGAAAGCCGTGAGGGACTACAGCTAGAAGAGCTACTTAGTAATCATTCATCCTCGCCAGAGGGACTAAGCACTATGTACTGTGGGATATCTGGAATGTATATTATATCTCCAAACACTAACAGTTAGAAAATAACAAATCAAAGGCTACACTGAAAGGTATTGTCAGATGTGTGTGTTCTTTTTCCTGATTAGCTTGAGAACATCTGCTAAGAGGAAAGGCACACCTTAATTCAAAGAACAGCTTTCATTCGAGCCTATGTTGGCTATTTGAGAGGAAAGGGAAATTGCTTGGCAGAGGCCTGCCGTAAGATTCAGGCTCGTGTGACTCAAGGGGAGGTCTCTTATCATAATGGATGGTGCGGTGGTGAGGTTTGGTGATGAAATGTAGAAAACAAATGACTTATTCCTCAAATATCTAACTCTGAAACTCATCACAAATAACTGGATAGCTGCAGGAGAGTAAATAAAACACTTCCTAGCTTTGCGGGGGTTACAGAGTAGTCTTGTTGGCCTTTGTTGTTGCTTTGCACTCTTGTGGGGCTAGTGAGAGTACATGTCCCTCAGAGAGAAGATTCAATCGGGATCATGGGAAAAGAATGACGTGAATCACCAGTGAGATGAATTATAAACTCAGTGTTGGCACAGCCAAGGAGAGCTTGACATCCTCACAAAACACTGTCTGGGAAAATGGAGTCTAGTGGATCAAACTGAAGAAGCAGTGAAGAACACATTCAGAAGCAGACATGAGATACTATTGTCTGGTAACTGCAGTCTGGATTTTATTTCAGTTCAGTTCACAGATTATTTCACAATGTGAAACACTGAAACACCCTATGACTAGGTAAAGTATCCAGTCATAAGATTGAAAACTAGAAGACCTCTTTTGCTTCAGTGGACCCGGTTCATAGGACAAGAGCCTTATAAGTGAATAGTATCAGTTATCTTGTCTGTGACTATGACAGAGCAAATGTGCCACCATAAACAAATCTCTCTTTCCAGCCAACCAGATGAATAAGTAATGGCCAGCCATACTGCAAACCTCCAGGGAGAGCCTGTCTGAGCATCTTCATCAAGCACCCGCTAATAACATGGCACAACAGTGTATCCTGCATAATTAATGAGCAGACAATGGCAGGTGTCCAGCAGACGAGACAGACTGTGTTTAGCCCACCACACCAGACATGTAGAGGAGTGAATGTAGCTGTCGGGTCTCAAGGACAGGATGGCTGTTAGCCAATCCCTTGGGTCGGACTCCCTGCTTGACTGACTTCCAGTGCCTGTTGGAACCATGCATAGGTCTAAAGCCATTATGATGTGAGGACAACCGGTGTTAATAAAGGACAAACTGGATTAACTTGGTCAATGGCCTTGAAATAGCAGGTGTGTTTGGTTGAGGTTCATGACCCTTTGGCTTGATGACCTGACTGAAAAATGGCAAGAAAGACAAATGTGAAAGACAGTGAAAGCCAACGCAAGACAAATGCAATGGTGACTGAGCTCAACTGACCGGGGACAACCTGAAACCGTAGCCTACCGTATTTATCACCTGGGGCAGAGGTCAGCAAAGAACAGAAGATAACATGTTGTTAGATAATGTTCTTCGAAAACCAAATAGCTCTGTTTGCAGAGAAACCAAGTGAGTCTATTTGCAGGAACCACTGTATTTTCAGTATGGTCAGAAACTTTTGTTTTCCTGTGTTAACTACTCAAGACTGTCCCTCTTTACTGTCAAAGCTGTACAGTGCCATGCAAAAGTACTCATCCCCCTTGGCGTTTTTCCTATTTTGTTACATTACAACCTGTCATTTTAATGGATTTTAATTTGGATTTCATATAATGGACACACACAAAATAGTCAAAATTGGTAAAGTGTAATGAAAAAAATGGAAAATTGGTGCGCGTGCATACGAATTCACCCACTTTGATATGAAGCCCCTAAATAAGCTCTGGTGCAACCAATTACCTTCAGAAGTCACATACTTAGTTAAATAAAGTCCACCAGTGTGCAATCTAAGTGTCACATGATCTCAGTATATCTACACCTGTTCTGAAAGGCCCCAGAGTCTGCAACACCACTAAGCAAGGGGCACCACCAAGCAAGCGGCACTATGAAGACCAGGGAGCTCTCCAAACAGGTCAGGGACAAAGTTGTGGAGAAGTGCAGATCACGGAGCACCACAGGGGAGATTGGAGTATCTGTCCATAGGACCACTTTAATTAAGCCGTGCACTCCACAGAGCTGGGCTTTACAGAAGAGTGTCCAGAAAAAAGCCATTGCTTAAAGAAAAAAATAAGCAAACATATTTGGTGTTCGCCAAAAGGCATGTGGGAGACTCCACAAACATATGGAAGAAGGTACTCTGATCAGATGAGACTAAAATTTAACTTTTTGGCCATCAAGGAAAAAGATATGTCTGGTGCAAACCCAACACCTCTCATCACCTCGAGAATACCATCTCCGCAGTGAAGCATGTTGGTGGCAGTATCATGCTGTGGGGATGTTTTTCATTGGCGGGGACTGGGAACCTGGTCAGAATTGATGGAATGATGGATGCCTCTAAATTCAGGGAAATTCTTGAGGGAAACCTGTTTCAGTCTTTCAGAGATTTGAGACTGGAACGGAGGTTCACCTTCCAGCAGGACAATGACCCTAAGCATACTGCTAAAGCAACACTCGAGTGGTTTAAAGGGGTAACATTGAAATGTCTTGAAATGGCCTAGCCAAAGCCCAATCCTCAATCCAACTGAGAATCTGTGGTATGACTTAAATATTGCTGTACACCAGCGGAACCCATCCAACTTGAAGGAGCTAGAGAAGTTTTACCTTGAAGAATGGGCAAAAATCCCAGTGGCTAGATGTGCCAAGCTTATAGAGACATACCCCAAGAAACTTGCAGCTGTAATTGCTGCAAAAGGTAGCCCTATAAAGTAATGAATTTGGGGGAGTTAATAGTTATGCATGCTCAACTTATTTCTTATTTGTTTCACAATAAGAAATATTTTGCACCTTCAAAGTGTTAGGCATGTTGTGTAAATGAAATGATACAAACCCCCGCCAAAATCCATTTTATTTTCAGGATGTAAGGCAACAAAATAGAGAAAATGCCAAGGGGGGTGAATACTTTTGCAAGCCACTGTATGTCCACCTCCCATAGGGGTGGGTGAAATGTCCTTCCATAAGTGTGAAAATGCTATTAAAAATGTGTACATGAAAATGTAATGTCATTAAAATATTTTTCATGACACACTGCAGTGAGGTGGGACCTCCTCACTGCTCAGACAGCATTATTTCAGGATGATTCCAAGGTTACAGCTGTTACCTGCAGAGTTCAGCCTCTCCCTCCCTATCCCTGAAGCAGCACTACCCTCAGATCAGACCAGCTCACATACCCATCATATGGTGCTATGATGAAAGACACATTTAAAAGACATTAGGCCCAGCTTACAGGATGTCTAATTTGGTCGAGGCTCTTAAAGCAGTATAGTCATTTATTATCAATGTGAGAGAAAACAGCTTCTTATTTGGGTCTAAGTGTGTCTTTGTTTGGAGGCCCATATTCAGTGCGTTTCCAAATGCTGTTTTCCATTTGCACAATAAATGGATCATTTGCCAGGAAATTGTTGATGGCTCACACAATGGTAATTCTGATTCCATACTAATTATACTGCACCAGACGGTGATCCTCATACATAACAGAACTAAAAACCTATGCAAATTATGAAGCTGGATGGAAAAAAGTTACTTAGCACTGGTTCATATGGTGTTTGACCCCATCACTTGAGCCATAGCAACCCACTGTCCAACAGTCTCTTTGATCCTGTGTGGTATATGGCCTTCAATCTAACAGCAGTCACTGTCGTCGCTACACATGCACAAACACACGCGCACAAACTCACACTGCTCATCTTGTCTCCACACAGGGCAGGATGTGGTCGTGTCGACGCCACTTTCAAAATAACTCTTCAACAGCCTTCTTTCTCCTTTTATAGTCAAAGCCATGTCGTTCACCATGCATTGTGTCACAGGCCATGTTACAGTGTGAGACACCTGACAGAGTGGGTGTCTCCATCCTGATGTCACAGGTAATGAACCCTCCATTCAGTGTGCCAGCAGAGGTTTAAGCTACTGTCTATGTACAGGAACACCCATACCCATACATGTGACTTACAGCAGTGTTCTTATTCTAGTTCTATAGGAACACCAACTTCTGTATTGTCCTTGCGTTATCAAACTCTGCATTATTACCATGTTCCCCGATATATATATATATATATATATATATATATATATATATATATATATATATATATATATATATATATATATGTGCTTTAGTCACATAGCTTAACAGAGGCTACTGCATTATCCCTTGATTTTCAGACTTGACTTCTTGATATTGATCTATAGGCCTGGGGTTAATTGATGTGAATTCCAGGCCTGCATGTGAATTCCAGGAAGTAGTCTGAAAGACTTCCTGAAAGAAGTTGTCAATGACTCCACAGTATTGTAAAGCACCTTAATCGAGTAAAAAGCATCATGCAATATGATACTACTGTAGAACCCGTAACAGCTCTCCTTTCAGAAACTGATATGATCAAAAATGCACTTGCTTAAACAAACAATTACATTGATTTGTTTGTGAGAGCAGGGAGGAGAAAGTAAGGATGGTGAAATGGGTTCCCTTTCATCATACTGTATGATCTGACAAATGATGCTCTTACTATGTAAAGCCTGCCAGTATCTGCATCACATAGACAACAAAATGGACGAATGGCCAGCACTTCTCTTTGTGATGTTTCATGCTGTATTCTCATTCAGGATGTGAAAATATGGAACTTCCCCTAGGCAGACTGAAACATAAGCAGACAGAGACCTCTGGTGACAGAAATGTTCAGATGGTTGAATAAGTTAACTGCTCCTGGTAAAATTCCACTCACAAAGAACTGAGATTTCTGCTCTGAGGCCAGACACTAGAATAAGACATCAGAGATCATAATATGGCATGGAAATAGAGAAACAGAACTAAACTGAGTGAATGATGAGCATAGACAACTCATTACATAATGTACATACTGTACTTGTGATTACCTCAGAGACATGTGGGCCCACCTCTGTTTGTGTAATTGAAATGCCGTTAGATAAATACATGTTTTGGTGGAATATCTACAGCCAAATAACATTTGAGGTTGTCTTTTTATTAGGCTATCATCAATGGAATTTCAGCCTGTGAGGATCAATCTATCAATAAACAAACAGATTTTGTCTATGTGGTGAGTCCAAGTTAATGTTTCAGCCTGTACAATCCTATTATGTGGGAGCAGTGCAATGACAGGCTCTGAGTTTAAGAAACTCAGGACTCCCCCATCTGGAGAAAACTGTCATTGAAAACAAGAAGAAGCAAGTTTGCACATCCAATTGTTTTGGTACATACTTTCATCGCATAGCAAAAATATCTGCCCATCTTCCGAAAACATCTGAAAACATCTGAAATGTTAAAATGGTTTAAGAGTATCTTAAATAATCCCACAGCCCCCCCCCCCCCCTCCTTTTGTGAACTCACACCTGACTATTTTCCTCCTTCCTAGCTCTGACTTTGCTGATAGGTACTTTCTTGAAGAACATTTTACTTACTATGACTGTGATATGTGGTTGTCCCTCCTAGCTTTCTGAAGATGACTACACTAACTGTAAATCGCTCTGGATAAGCACATCTGCTAAATGGCTCAAATGTCAACGCAAATAGAAACAAAACATACTTATTGTTGGTTTGACTCATGTATATATTATATCATATAGACTATAGGGTTCATTAACTCTCTTGTACTTCATCCTAATTTGGTATTTCCAAATTACATAAAGGGTGAGGGGGGAAAACAAAACTAATTTAATGTCAATAGCTAATTTCAATATTTCACTTTTCTGATTCCTACTGCAGCCTAAACCATCTGACTGATGTACGACATACATTAAAGGTCTATAGCACATTCCCTAACCAACCCAAATGACCTTGTACTCCTGTACTTCAACTCGGTACTGTTATCCCGTGTATATAGCCAAGTTATCGTTACTCATTGTGTATTTATTCCTTGTGTTATTACCTGTCTATTATTTTTCTCTCTGTGTTGTTGGGCCCGTTAAGTAAGCATTTCGCTGTTCGTCTACACGTTGTTTTACGAGCATGTGACAAATACAATTTCATTTTATTTAAACAGCAGAATGAACCAATAGAGAGGCACCATCTGTCCCAAAGGCTTAACGCCAATCAGGGGAAACAGGATCCTCTCTGGATCAACGTCATGGGGCCACTGGTGTTTCCTCAGACTTAACCACATATTGACTTTAAGGACAGAAGAGGGTGCTGTTGTTGAAGTGGGAATAATCCCTTCATCATAGCCAGCTGGGAGGCAGTTAGCCGTGCAGATAGATCAGGCTCCATCCCCTCTCAGCTTGGACTGCCCAGAGCCTTGTGAGTAGGAGCCTGGACATCAGGAAACAGCTCCAGTTTCGACTGCTTGCATGACTGACATGCCTGAGATGTTTACCATAAGGTTTCACTGATCAGAAGAAATAGGGCATACATGGTGTCGGTTGCAGAGTGTGAATGATTGAGATATTCATACATTCTTGTCATGTGTGAATTTATTATATATATTTATCATGAGGTGAAGTAATCCATTATAATTCCTTGTCATATTTATCGGCAAAGTGCAATATGTACTGTTGCTGAACTTGAAACAGTGCAGGGAGAGGGCCAATATTTCAATTGAGTTCAGTTGAATTACTGTAATTATTTATCAAACCTTCTGGGGCAAAAACTTTGAAAATAATAATTTCTAACAGTTCCAGGATATAACAGTGGGATTCCAATATTCTCAAACTGTGCTTTTTACTGATCAAATCAACTGTACATCAATGTACTGTTTAACTAACAGTAAGCATCGTGTTCTATCACTTCACTGATAAAAGCTGAACAAAGTGATTTTCTATCACTTCACTGATAAAAGCAGCATACGTGGTATTTTGTAATGTGTGGGGTCCCCTTCAAGTATCCCAATTTGATCTATCCCATATATTATTATTATGTCATATATCAAATACATGTCATCAGCCAAACATTCCAGAGATAGAGGCAGACTTGTGAAAGATGAGAGTGTTTGTAAGACAGGCTCGGAAGAAACACCTGGGTGAAACAAGGCAGTATCTGCTGAAAGGTGTCAGATTTGCGATCTCACTTTCATCCCATCTCAGCGATGACAGGAATAAGAGGACGTGCCATAGGAAAATGTAAAAACAAAAGACGCTTGCCAAAATTTCTACTCCCAACAAAGAAACTTCCAATCTTCACATGTTCAGAGCCTTCGGAAAGTACTCAGTCACCTTGACTTTTTCCACGTTTACGTTACTGCCTTATTCTAAAATGGATCATTTTTTTCCATCATCAATCTACACACAATACCCCATAATGAAGACAAAGGAGATGATAGTGGACTACAGGAAAAGGAGGACCGAGCATGCCCCCATTCTCATCTTCGGGGCTGTAGTGGAGCAGGTTGAGAGCATCCACATCACCAACAAACTATGGTAAAAGCACACCAAGACAGTCGTGAAGAGGGCACAACATAAGCTATTCCCACTCAGGCATGGGTCCTCAGATCCAGGACCTCTATACCAGGCAGTGTCAGAGGAAGGCCCTAAAAATTGTCAAAGACTCCAGCCACCCTAGTCATAGACTGTTCTTTCTGCTACCACACGACAAGCAGTACCGGAACGCCAAGTCTAGGTCCAAGAGGCTTCTAAACAGCTTCTACCCCCAAGCCATAAGACTCCTGAACATCTAATCAAATGGCTACCCAGACTATTTGCACTTCTATGTTGCTGCTACTCTCTGTTATTATCTATGCATAGTCACTTTAATAATAACTCTACCTACATGTACATATTACCTCAATAACCTCGACACCGGTGCCCCCGCACATTGACTCTGTACCAGTACCTCCTGTATATAGCCTCACTATTGTTATTTACTGCTGATATTTAATGATTTGCTATTATTCTCTTATCTCTTACTTTTTTTTAGCCATTTTCTTAAAACTGCATTGTTGGTTAAGGGCTTGTAGGTAAGCATTTCACTGTAAGGTCCTTGACCTGTTGTATTTGAATTGATTTGATTTGAATGACAAAGCAAAAAAACATATTTTTTTAATTTTGAAAAAAATAAAATAGAAAAATAAATTGAAATATCACATTTCCATAAGGATTCAGAACCTTTACTCAGTACTTTGTTGAAGCACCTTTGGCAGCGATTACAGCCTCGAGTCTTCTTGGGTATGACGCTACAAGCTTGGCACACCCGTATTTAGGGAGTTTCTCCCATTCTTCTCTGCAGAGTCTCTCAAGCTCTGTCAAGTTTTTTCAGATCACTCCAAAGATGTTCGATCAGGTTCAAGTCCGGGCTCTGGCTGGGCCACTCAAGGACATTCAGAGACTTGTCCCGAAGCCACTCCTGCGTTGTCTTGGCTGTGTGCTTAGGGGTGTTGTCCTGTTGAAAGGTGAACCTTCACTCCAGTCTGAGGTCCTGAGTGCTCTTGTGCAGGTTTTCATCACGGATCTCTCAGCTCCGTTCATATTTCCCTCGATCCTGATTAGTCTTCCAATCCCTGCCACTGAAAAACATCCCCACATGCTGCTGATGCTGCCACCACCCTGCTTCACTGTAGGGATGGTGCCAGGTTTCCTCCAGACATGACGCTTGGCATTAAGGCCAAAGACTTCAATTTTGGTTTGACTGAGAATCCTTTAGGTGCCTTTTGGCAAACTCCAAGTGGGCTGTCATGTGTCTTTTACTGAGGAGTGGCTTCCGTCTGGCCACTCTACCATAACGCCTGATTGGTGGAGTGCTGCAAAGATGGTTGTCTTTCTGGAAGGTTTCCCCATCTCCACGGAGGAACTCTGGAGCTCTGTCAGAGTGACCATCGGGTTCTTGGTCACCACCCTGACCAGGACCCTTCTCCCCCGATTGTTCAGTTTGGCCAGGAAGCCAGCTCTAGAAAGAGTCTTTGTGGTTCCAAACTTCTTCCATTTAAGAATGATGAAGGCCACTGTGTTCTTGGGGACATTCAAAGCTGCATAAACATTTTGGTACCCTTCCCCAGACCTGTGCCTCGACACAATCCTGTCTCAGAGCTCTACGGACAATTCCTTTTGACCTCATGGTTGGTTTTTGCTCTGACATGCACTGTCAACTGTGGGACTTTATATAGACAGATGTGTGCCTTTCCAAATCATGTCCAATCAATTGAATTTACCACAGGTGGACTCCAATCAAGTTATAGAAACATCTCAAGGATAATAAATGGAAACAGGATGCACCTGAGCTCAATTTCAAGTTTCATAGCAAATGGTCTGAATACTTATGTAAATAAGGTGTTTCTGTTTTTTATTGTTCATAAATATGCAAATATTTAAAAAAAAAAACTATTTTGCTTTGTCATTATGGGATATTGTGTGTCGATTGATGAGGAAAACATTTCATTTAATCAATTTTAGAATGAGGCTGTAATGTAACAACATGTGAAAAAAAGGGAAGGGGTCTGAATACTTTCCAAATGCACTGTATTGTCTGTCAGCCATAGGTCTACTTGAAGGAAATATTTTTCTTGGGCTATATTTGACTTCCGTTTCTTTACTTACTGTATTACAACAATGTCTTCTTAGATTACATACATGTTTAAGACTCCATAGTATAACGATCGTCGTTGGAATGAGGTGAGGACCAAAGCGCAGCGTGGTGTGTTCATGATGATATTTAAACTCAGAACACTAAACAAAATAACAAAGAGAAAGAAACGAAACCGAAACAGTTCTGTAAGGTGACAAAACACACTAGACAGAAAATAAACACCCACGAAACACAGGTGGAAAAAGGCTACCTAAGTATGATTCTCAATCAGAGACAACTAACGACACCTGCCTCTGATTGAGAACCATACCAGGCCAAACGCAAAAACACAACATAGAAAACGGAACATAGACAACCCACCCAACTCACGCCCCGACCATACTAAAACAAAGACATAACAAAGGAACTAAGGTCAGAACGTGACACATAGAAAGGTTATCCCTTCACAGTCAGAGGACAGGCAGTCATACTGAGAGGTCTGATTCGATTATTATTCCTAGTATAGATCTGGCCTTATCTTGTTTTCCATCTGCAGACTTCTAAGCAATGTCTCTCCATGTAGCAGTGTAGACTGCCCCAGGATTGCTTTTGCAGAATATCTCTGAGACAAAATAAACCTTGTTTGCTTTTAACTCAGACTGGGATTCATGCTCAAGTCAAGTCAAGGTTATGGGCTACATGAATAACTGTGTCATGTTGGTTCATGTTACTGTTGGCCTATGTCACAGAATAAAGTGTGTATTCACTGAGAGTTTCCTTTTAAAAGACGTACACACAGTAAAGTGTAAAAAAAACATGTTTTGGGTAAAATAGTGTTTTTAGACACAACTGAAAACTTCAAGCAGTTGGTCTGATGGGAACCCGTGATGTCATCGGCCTCCCCCTTGCTTGAGGCTTGAGGAACAATAGAGGAGCAATAGAGGAAAGGCCCACCCCCAAATTGTGCAATGTCATGACTCACCTGGACCACCTATTGAGATGTGCCGTTTAAGTAAATCAGGTGTTAAATTAGGTGAAAAGGAGACTCGAGCGATTCTTTAAAGGCATGTGATTTTCCTGTGTTTTACACAGTCCTGTGAAAAAGTGCATACTTGTGCATATTTTTGATATTGAATGCTATCAGATCTTCAACAAAAACCTAATATTAGATAAAGGGAACCCGAGTGAGCAAATAACACAACAATTACATACTTATTTCATAAACAAAGATATGCAACACCGAATGCCCCGTGTGAAAATGTAATTGCCCCCTTACGCTCAATAACTGGTTGTGCCACATTTAGCTGCAATGACTCCAACCAAACGCTTCCTGTAGTTTTTGATCTGTCTCTCACGTAGCTGTGGAGGAATTTTGGCCCACTCTTCCATCCAGAACTGTTTTAACTCAACAACATTTGTGGGTTTTCAAGCATGAACTGCTCGTTTCAAGTCCTGCCACAACATCACAATTGGAATTAAGTCTAGCCTTTGACTAAGCCATTCCAAAACATTTTTTTTTTTTTAGCTTTCTAGACATTTTCATGTAGTCTTGATTGTGTGTTTTTGTCACGTTCTGACCATCGTTCGTGTGTGTTTTCCTTGTTTTAGTGTTGGTCAGGACGTGAGCTGGGTGGGCATTCTATGTTGTGTGTCTGGTTTGTCTATTTCTATGTTTGGCCTGATATGGTTCTCAATCAGAGGCAGGTGTTAGTCATTGTCTCTGATTGGGTACCATATTTAGGTAGCCTGGGTTTCACTGTGTGTTTGTGGGTGATTGTCCTTGTTCCTGTCTCTGTGTTACTTTGCACCAGTATTAGGCTGTTTTGGTTTTCGTATTACGTTTATTGTTTTGTATTTGATTCGTGTTTACTTTGTTTCATTAAACATGGATCGCAATAGCCACGCCGCATTTTGGTCTGACTCTCCTTCACCTAAAGAAAACCGTTACAGTTTTGGATCACTGTCTTGCTGCATGACCCAGCTGTACTTCAGAATTCCTGTATAATTATCGGATACAGAGCAGATTTCATGGTTCCTTCTATTAAGTCAAATCGTCCAGGTCCTGAGGCAGCAAGGCATTACCAAACCATCTCACTACCACCACATAATGGCGGAGATAATGATGATGGAGGAGATGGCTGCCGTTTTACGGTCCCCTAATCAATTATGCTATTGTGTGTTTTTTCACTTTCTTTGTAACTTATTTTGTACATAATGTTTCTGCTACTGTCTCTTATGACTGAAAAGAGCTTCTAGATATCAGGACAGCGATTACTCACCCCGTACTGGAAGAAGATTTTTTCCTTTAACGAGTTGGACGCAAAGGATTTACTCCATTCACCCGACAAGGCCCTCATCCCTGTCATTAGCAGGAGAAAGAGACGGAGATATCGGGGACGTAGGTCTGGGTGCCTTGTAAGGATCTGACGGCGAGTGGGTAATCTGCCTTTACCATCGGCCCTATTAACCAACGTACAATCATTGGATAATAAAATAGACAAACCACAAGCACGTATATCCTAACAACAGGACATTAAGATGGCGTAGCAGTCGGACGCCTGTTTTGTCTTGTCCCGTCCCGTGTAGATATTGTTTTCTTCGTATACAGTGGGGCAAAAAAAGTATTTAGTCAGCCACCAATTGTGCAAGTTCTCCCACTTAAAAATGAGAGAGGCCTGTAATTTTCATCATAGGTACACTTCAACTATGACAGACAAAATTAAAAAAAATTCCAGAAAATCACATTGTAGGACTCCTTCGTTGCCCGAGCGGTGTGTTTGGGATCATTGTCATGCTGAAAGACCCAGCCACGTTTCATCTTCAATGCCCTTGCTGATGGAAGGAGGTTTTCACTCAAAATCTCACGATACATGGCCCCATTCATTCTTTCCTTTAGACGGATGAGTCGTCCTGGTCCCTTTGCAGAAAAACAGCCCCAAAGCATGATGTTTCCACCCCCATGCTTCACAGTAGGTATGGTGTTCTTTGAATGCAACTCAGCATTCTTTGTCCTCCAAACACAACGAGTTGAGTTTTTACCAAAAAGTTATATTTTGGTTTCATCTGACCATATGACATTCTCCCAATCTTCTTCTGGATCATCCAAATGCTCTCTAGCAAACTTCAGACGGGCCTGGACATGTACTGGCTTAAGCAGGGGGACACGTCTGGCACTGCAGGATTTAAGTCCCTGGCGGCGTAGTGTGTTACTGATGGTAGGCTTTGTTACTTTGGTCCCAGCTCTCTGCAGGTCATTCACTAGGTCTCCCCGTGTGGTTCTGGGATTTTTGCTCACCGTTCTTTTGATAATTTTGACCCCACGGGGTGAGATCTTGAGTGGAGCCCCAGATCGAGGGAGATTATCAGTGGTCTTGTATGTCTTCCATTTCCTAATAATTGCTCCCACAGTTGATTTCTTCAAACCAAGCTGCTTACCTATTGCAAATTCAGTCTTCCCAGCCTGGTGAAGGTCTACAATTTTGTTTCTGGTGTCCTTTGACAGCTCTTTGGTCTTGGCCATAGTGGAGTTTGGAGTGTGACTGTTTGAGGTTGTGGACAGTGTCTTTTATACTGATAACAAGTTCAAACAGGTGCCATTAATACAGGTAACGAGTGGAGGGCAGAGGAGCCTCTTAAAGAAGAAGTTACAGGCCTGTGAGAGACAGAAATCTTGCTTGTTTGTAGGTGACCAAATACTTATTTTCCACCATAATTTGCAAATAAATTCATAAAAAATCCTACAATGTGATTTTCTGGATTTTTCTCATTTTGTCTTTCATAGTTGAAGTGTACCTATGATGAAAATTACAGGCCTCTCTCATCTTTTTAAGTGGGAGATCTTGCACAATTGGTGGCTGACTAAATACTTTTTTGCCCCACTGTATATTTCGTATATATTTTTATCTCAATTTCCATCTACAGACTGAACATTCTCTCCTGCACCCTCACCCAATGTGGTATGGATCTGCTATTTTTTATACTTTAGAACCAGAACCCCCATCAGAAGCGAGCCAGCTAACTAGTTAGACATAAACTAGCTTCAGCCCGGTAAATTCCTGCCGGTCTGCACAGTATGATATCAACCCAGAGCATATCGGACTGCTTTTTTTCTACCACATCTCCGGATTTCTACCGCAAGCTCTGAACCTTTACACCGGACCACCACAGCTAGATAGATGCTATCCGAGTGGCTACTCCTGGCTAACGTCTCTGACCCGAAGCAAGTACCAGTTAGCCTGGAGCTAGCCTCGAGCTAGGCCCATCTCCCAGCTAGCCGTAGAGATCCATCAGACAATTCCTGGGTTTCAATGCCTCTTTTGCCAATTGGCCTGGACCCTTTGCAGCCAATCTGCTAATTTTACTCTGTTCCGAATGCACGAGACGACGAGTTCTTATAGCCTTTAGCCATACCCTTATCCTACTCCTCTTCTGTTCCTCTGGTGATGTAGCGGTTAACAGAGGTCCTGTAGCCCCCAGCATCACTCCCATTCCCCAGGCTCTCTCATATGTTGACTTCAGTAACCGTAAAAGCCTTGGTTTCATGCATGTTAACATTAGAAGCCTCCTCCCTAAGTTTATTGTATTCACTGCTTTAGCACACTCCATCAACCCGAATGTCCTAGCCGTGTCTTAATCCAGGTTTAGGAAGGCCACCAAAAAAACTGAAATTTAATCTCAAACTATAACATTTTACGACAAGATAGAACTGCCAAAGAGGGCAGAGTTGCAATCTATTGCAAAGAAATCATGTAGAATTCAATTAAACTAAACAGGTCTGTGTCCAAACAATTCGAGCTTCTACTTTTAGAAATCCACCTTTCCAGGAATAAGTCTCTCACCGTTGCCGCTTGTTATAGACCCCCTTCAGCCCCCGGCTGTGCCCTGGACACCATATGTGATTTGATCACCCCCCCCAACTATCTTCAGAGTTCGTACTGTTAGGTGACCTAAACTGGGACATGCTTAACACCCCGGCCGTCCTACAATCTAAGCTAGATGCCCTCAATCTCACACAAATTATCAAGGAACCTACCAGGTACAACCCTAAATCCGTAACCATGCGCACAGAGCAAGAGGGTGCCTCTTAGATATCATCCTGACCAACTTGCCCTCTAAATACACCTCTGCTGTCTTCCACCAGGAACTCAGCAATCACTGCCTCATTGCCTGTGTGCGTAAACGACCACCTCTCATCACTGTCAAACGCTCCCTGTAACACTTCAGCAAGCAGGCCTTTCTAATCGACCTGGCCCGGGTATCTTGGAAGGATCTTGACCTCATCCCGTCCATAGAGGATGCCTGGTTGCTCTTCAAAAGTGCTTTCCTCACAATCTCAAATAAGCATGCCCCATTAGAAAAATGTAGAACTAAGAACAGAAATAGCCCTTGGTTCACCCCAGACTTGACTGTCCTTGACCAGCACAAAACATCCTGTGGCGTTCTGCATTCGCATCAAATAGCCCCCACGATATGCAACTTTTCAGGGAAGTCAGGAAGCAATATACTCAGTCAGCTAGGAAAGCTAAGGCTTGGGTTTTTGAACAGAAATTTGCTTAATGTAGCACTAATTCCAAAAGGTTTTGGGACACCTCCTCCCCGCTACCCACTGCACTGAGGCTAGGAAAGACTATCACCACCGAAAGATCTACGATAATTGAACATTTCAATAAGCATTTTTCTATGGCTGGCCATGTTTTGCACCTGGCTAGCCCTACCCCGTCCAACATCTCATCACACCCTGCACCAACTTGCCCAAGCCCCCCCCCCCCCCCCCCCCCCGGCATCTCCTTCACCCAAACCCAGATAGCTGGTGTTCTGCAAAATCTGGATCCCTACAAATCAGCTGGGCTAGACAATCTGGTACCTCTCTTTCTAAAATTATCCACCAAAATTGTTGCAGCCCATATTACTAGCCTATTCAACTTCTATTTCGTATAGTCTGAGATACCTAAAGATTGGAAAACTGCTGTGGTTATCCTCCTCTTTAAAGGGGGAGACACTCCAGACCCAAACTGTTATAGACCTATATCCATCCTGACCTGCCTTTCTAAAATCTTCGAAAGCCAAGATAGCAAACAGATCACCGACCATTTTGAATCCCACCGTACCTTCTCCACGATGCAATCTGGTTTCCGAGCTGGTCATGGGTGCACCTCAGCCACGCTCAAGGTCCTAAACGATATCATAACCGCCATCGATAAAAGACAGTACTGTGCAGCCGTCTTCATCAACCTGTCCAAGGCTTTCGACTCTTTCAATCACCACATTCTTACTGGCAGACACAATAGCCTTGGCTTCTCAAATGACTGCCTCGTCCTGTTCACCAACTACCTCTCAGATAGAGTGTGTCAAATTCGGAAGGCCTGTTGTCTGGACCTCTGGCAGTCTCTATGGGGGTGCCACAGGGTTCAATTTTCGGGCCAAATCTTTTCTCTGTATATATCAATGATGTCGCTCTTGCTGCGGGTGATTCTCTGATCCACCTCTACGCAGACGACACCATTCTGTATACATCTGGCCCTTCTTTGGACACTGTGCTAACAAACCTCCAAACGAGCTTCAACGCCACACAACTCTCCTTCCGTGGCCTCCAACTGCTTTTAAATGCTAGAAAAACTAAGTGCCTGCTCTTCAACCGATAGCTGCCCGCACTCTCCCGCCCGACTAGCATCACTACTCTGGTCAGTTTTGACTTAGAATATGTGGACAACTACAAATACCTAGGTGTCTGGTTAGACTGTAAACTCTCCTTCCAGACTCAAATTAACTATCACCAATACAAAATGAAATCTAGAATCGGCTTCCTATTTAGCAACAAAGCATCCTTCACTCATGCTGCCAAACATACCCTCGTAAAACTGACCATCCTACCGTCCTTGACTTTGGCAATGTCATCTACAAAATAGCCTCCAACACTCTACTCAGCAAATTGGATGTAGTCTATCACAGTGCCATCTGTTTTTTCACCAAAGCCCCATATATTACCAACCACTACATATTCATCGCCAAACCCACTGGCTCCAGGTCGTCAATAAGTCTTTGCTAGGTAAAGCCCCGCCTAATCTCAGCTCACTGGTCACCATACCAACACCCACCCGTAGCACTCGCTCCAGCAGGTATATTTCACTGGTCATCCCCAAAGCCAATACTTCCTTTGGCCGCCTTTCCTTTCCGTTCTCTGCTGCCAATGACTGGAACGAATTTCAAAAATCACTGAAGCTGGAGTCTTATTTCTCCTTATCTAACTTTAAGCATCAGCTGTCATAGCAGCTTACCAATCACTGTACCTGTACACAGCCAATCTGTAAATAGCCCACCCAACTACCTCATCCCCATGTTATTACTTAGCCTCTTGTTCTTTTGCACCCCATTATCATCTGCACATATTTCACTCCAGTGTTAATGCTAAATTGTAATTATTTCGCCTCTATGGCCTATTTATTGCCTACCTCCCTACTCTTCTACATTTGCACACACTGTACATAGATTTTTCTATTGTGTTATTGACTGTACGTTTGTTTATGTGTAACTCTGTGTTGTTGTTTTTGTCGCACTGCTTTTCTTTATCTTGGCCAGGTCGCAGTTGTAAATGAGAACTTGTTCTCAACTGGCCTCCCTGGTTAAATAAAGGTGAAATAAAATGAAGAAAAAAATACAATTAAAAACTGTAATATCTTATCTTTCACCGAGTTGTGGCGACGAGATGAATAACATACAGCTGGCGGATTTTACGCCTTTTCGGCAGGATAGAACAGCCGCCTCTGGTAAGATAAGGGGTGGCGGTCAATGTATATTTGTAAACAACAGCTGGTGCATGAAATCTAAGTAAGTCTAGGTTTTGCTCGCCTGAGGAAGAGTATCTCATGATAAACTGTAGACCACACTATTTAACAAGAGAGTCTTCATCTATATTCTTCGTAGCTATCTATTTACCACCACAAACCGATACTGGCACTAAGACCACACTCAATGAGATGTATAAGGCCATAAGCAAACAGGAAAATGCTCATCCAGAGGCGGCACTCCTAGTGGCCAGGGACTTTAATGCAGAGAATCTTCAATTCTACCAGCATGTTAAATGGGCAACTAGAGGGAAAAAACTCTAGACTTTACTCCATACACAGTGACGGTTACAAAGCTCTCCCTCGCACTCCATTTGGCAAATCTGATCATAATTCTATCCTCCTGAATCCTGCTTACAAGCAAAAACTAAAGCAGGAAGCACCAGTGACTCAGTCAATAAAAAAGTGGTCAGATGAAGCAGATGCTAAGCTACAGGACTGTTTTGTTAGCACCGACTGGAATATTTTCCAGGATTCTTCCGATGGCATTAAGGAGTACAACACATCAGTCACTGGCTTCATCAATAAGTGCATCGATGACATCGTCCCCATAGTGAACGTATGTACATACCCCAACCAGACGTCATGGATTCCAGGCCACATAAGCACTGGGTTTAAGGCTAGCGCTGCCGCTTTCAAGGAGCAAGACTCTACCCTCCGACCAGTGGTGTAAAGTTCTTAAGTAAAAATACTTGAAAGTACTACTTAAGTAGTTTTTTGGGGTATCTGTACTTTACTTTACTGTTTATATTTTTGATTACTTTTACTTGTGCTTCACTACATTCGCAAAGTAAATGATGTACTTTTTACTCCATACATTTTACCTGACACCCAAAAGTAGTTGTTACTTGTTATTTTGAATGCTTAGCAGGACAGGAAAATGGTCCAATTCGCACACTTATCAAGATAACACATGGTCATCCTTTTTGCCTCTGATCTGTCAAACTCACTAAACAAAAATGTATCTTTTGTACATTTTGTTGGAGTGTTGGAGTGTGGCCCTGGCTATCCATACATTTTAAAAACAAGAAAATGGTGCCTCCTACTTTGCTTAATAGAAGGAATTTGAATGATTTATACTTTTACTTTTGATACGAGAGTATATTTTAGCAATTACATTTACTTTTGATACTTTTGTATATTTAGAACCAAATACTTTTAGACTTTTTTATATAAGACTACTGAACAGCTAATCAAATGGCTACCCAGACTATTTGCATTGCCCCCCCTCTTTTATGCTGCTGCTACTCTCTGTTTATTATCTGTGCATAGTCACTTTAACTCTTCCTAAATGTACATATTACCTCAATTACCTCCACTAACCGGTGCCCCTGCACATTGACTTTGGAACAGGAAGCCCCTGTATTTAGCCTCACTATTGTTATTTTACTGCTGGTCTTTAATTATTTGTTATTCTTCTCTCTTACTTTTTTAACTTTTATTTTTTACTTATTTTTACTAACTTGTTTTTTCATGAACACTTATTTTTCTTAAAACTGCATTGTTGGTTAAGGGCCTGTAGGTAAGCATTTCACTGTAAGGTCTACACTTGTTGTGTTCAGAGCATGTGACAAATACAATTTGAGATGATTTGACCATGCTTGACCGCTGGTATGAGGTTCTTACTGTGGAATGCAGTGTTTGGCTTTCGCCAGGAATAATTTCACTTCCTGTGAAATATCATGACATTTGAAGTGTTCCAAAACCACATGATTTCCCATGTTTTCCCTTCCCCACAAAATTCTTGCTTGAGAAATTGCTCTTTGCTAAGAAGCCTTTTTTGTATCATTTTAAGTTGAAAACAATCACAGTAAGGTACTTAATTGTTAACTAGACATTATTTGATTTTGAGATAAAAACGGCTGCATTGGACCTTTAACTTTTCAACCCCAAAATCGATCAAATAGTTGGGTCTTTCCACAAAATGAGTGCCTTTAGCATCCCTTTGATTTTTTTAAAGGAGAAATTGTGCACCAACATAAAAGCCTGTTATATTAAGTACCCTTTAATATAGACCACAGGATAATTCAATAAGTCAAATTTTTATTATATGAATAAAGACTTGCCAAAGTGCCAAAATTCAGCACTTTAAATGTCCCTCTCTGCATCCTCTGTGACTTCTAGGCAGATTTTAACCCACTTCACCCCAAAATGTCTCCAAGTTTTCACCATCACTGTAAAGCCGTAGTTTTAAAAAAAAATTTGTTGCCTTTTTGTTGTCTTGACAAAGTCACTTCTGAAGATGAGTATTTATTTCATGTGATTAGTGATTCATTTACGTCTCTCCCTCATGTTACGTCTCTCCCTCACTGTTATGTGAACTTAACTCTCGTTTTAATATGGGGAAACTATTCCTTTTTAGATATGTTTTTTTCAAATGTATATTGAACATCTAATGGTCAAATCATACTGTAAAAGCAGGTGAACTGGTTCTACTCTTTTTCTGACATTTTCTGGTGGAAAACTGAGCGGGTCAGACATAACACATCAACTCCGTTAGGCTAGAAATGTTTTAATATTTTTTTTGTTATTGGTGAAGCTTGCATTCAACTACCCCTCCCTGTTGCCCACAACACATTTCCATTGCCCCTGTCACAAGCTGATTTAAGATGTAATCCTCAACCCTGTTAGTCAACCCTGGTTAGCACCTACTAGGCACTTAATATAGTATTGGTATTTAATAACCTCTTGAGATGGGAAAACATGTTTTTTATGAAGTTCAACAGATACTCTATATGACAATGTTTTTTTAATTTTTTTATACCAATTTACACTGCTCTAAAGGCACCCAAATGGTGGAATGACCCATTTATGATCAGGTCAATTTAACATATAATCTGATTCTATGTTATTTCTGTTACCCCTTTCTCCTGAATGAGTCGGGAAACATTAACCACTTTTCCAGCCTTCACTTTCTCAGATTACCGCAGTTAAAAAGACCCCCCCCCCCCCCCACAGCTTTGGTTGTGGTTAGGTACAGTACAGTATATCCTGCAATGGCAGATAAATCACAGGGTCGTATTTTAACTACACTACCTGACTGTGAAAAGGCTTTCTTCTCCTCATGTGAAAGCAATTTCTGTTGTGCCTCAAATCATTGTTTGAAAGCTTGGAGGTAGACCAACACGTTTGAAGGTGTGGTTCCGTAATATGGGCAATACCGCACAAAGCTTTCAAACATAAAATGTCACTCTCCATAAATCATAAGTTGAGGGGGAAAAGAACGGAGGGGAATGCAGATGTAATAGTGATAATGCACTTTAAGAAAAAAGGGTTACCCAGGTAGAACCCTTTTGGGTTCCATGTAGAACCCTCTGTGAAAAGGGTTCTACCTGGAACCCCAAAGGGTTCTCCTAGAGGGACAACTGAATAACCCTTTTAGGTTCTAGAAAACACCTTTTTTTCTAGGAGTGTGTAGTTTTTATTGAAAATTTGAAAGAGCACTGAGAAGTATCAAAGGCAACGTATTAATAAGTTCAGACATACAGTATTTAATCTAAACCCCAAATATGTTGCAGAAGTCCTTGTAAACTTAAGCAATTGGATCATAGACATCCAATAGGAAAGGGTAATAGCACATTGTCATGTTTCGCTGAATTTAAAGCAAAACCTGACACCCAAACATTCCCACAACACTATTGTCTGTTGTGTATACTGGGGGCATAGCCAGATCTAGACCAGATGTTAGAGTTCACTTTGAAAGTATGCTAACTCATTAAGGGCTTTCATGACTTGAGATTAGCTTCGCTTGAACTTGGTATTAGCATGTGTGAGAGTAGGGCTTTATGGGTGCTGGTCATGAGCAGGACATCAAAGGACCGTGCAGCTCCTAATAACAGGCCTGGTCACGATTGGGCCCTGCAATTAACACAGGAGATCCAGCTAATTACCAACCAGGACAATGTCAGAGCAAGGCATGGCATCAAGAGCCAAGATCGATGAAACATGCAAGATAGGAATTGTATCATCATGAAGCAAAAGATAAACACTGTTTTTAACACCAGGTCAGGGCAAGTATATAGGTGAAGTTCACAGACCTCCTGTACATATATCTGGTATTTAATACTACACTTCCTTATGTACTTTAAGTATAGTTGCAAAGGTGATCACATATCTGTCCCTGCTGGTGAAATATTGCAGGAAACCTATCATCAATCATATGTCTCTGGATTGGGTTTACCAGTATAGATGTCTGGTGCACCCTTCAACTTACAGGCTGACCCCCTTCCACTCCTTTTCCCGTCCCCTCTACCACTCCAAACTCCTTACCATGCTCACACCCCAGTGTCACTCATTGTAATGAAAACCTACCTCTGGAATTTCAGCAGAGAGAGAGAGAAAGAAAGAGAGTAGGGGAGAGAGTGGGAGAGAGAGAGTGGTAGAAGAGGAATCAGAGAGAGAGGGAGAAGAGAGAAGGAAGAGGAGGATACATATCACAGAGGCTTCTATCAGGAGAGTGAAAAAGAGTGAGAGAGGAATAGAGAGAGAGAAAAGTCTACTTACTAGAGGGGAGTGTGTGTGTGGTGGGGAAACACTAGACTCAATTGGGACTTGGGCTGGGACCCCTGTGTTAGTGCATGGAGCAATAGCAAGCCCTTGGGAGGAGCAGAGCACCACCGAGCAAGAAACAGAGTGAGTGAGAGCTTCTGTGAGAAACACAGAGAGAGATAGTGAGAGAACGTGAGCTGTACCCTGTGAAAAACATGCAGACTCTCAGCTGGATCGGTGCACTCTTCTTCCTGTTCTATATTTCCTCTGGAAGTGCAGACGCCAACAGGTAAGTGAGCAATCAATCAATCAATCCTATGTGCTGCTGTAGGAAACGATTGTCAGAGAGATATAAATGTTCATACAGTTTAATATAGTTCATGCTGCTGTCATTGTATCTGTTCACTCTGATGCCTGCAGCAGGTGTAAAGCTCAGTGTTTATTGGTATGATTCATCTGGATAGTAGAGCATTCAGTATGGACATTCCACTGCAGGGTCAAGGGAACAGCACTGCAAAAGCAATTGTCACATCCCTAGCTAACACTCCTAGCAGCTACTAGCAGACACAGCTGTGTGTTTTAAGTGTTGTAACTGCATTATATTCCATTACTTATACAGTATTATAAACTGGGTGGTTTGAGCCCTGAATGCTGATTGGCTGACAGCCGTGGTATATCAGACCGTACACCACGGGTATGACAAAACATGTATTCTTACTGCTCTAATTACATTGGTAACCCGTTAATAATAGCAAAAAGGTACCTCTGGGGTTTGTGTTATATGTCCAATATACCATGGCTGAGGGAGTTATCCAGGCACTTCGCATTGTGTCGTGCATAAGAACAGCCCTTAGCCATGGTATATTGGCCATATACCACACCCCCTCGTGCCTTATTGCTCAAGTAGAAGTCGCCTCTTATTGAACTGCCATTACCAGTAGCCTGATCCTAATTTTAACTACTGAGACATGTGACATGCTCATTTTAGTAATTTAGCAGCCACTTTTATCCAGGGTGACTCAGTTTAGCTAATGACAATCACAGGCATGTCAGTTGGTTTCAATATGTAATAATGGGAAAAGTGGTGTTTTGGTGCAATGCATGCCCTCACTCTCAGTCTGTCTGCGCCTTGGCCAGGGACTATGTGAGGTATGGGGGCTGTGTCAGCTAAATGTTGCTCATGGCACTGTTAATCACCGAAGGACACCTGTCACACTTAGGGGCCCCTAGCCCTCTCCTCCTGTAGGCTATTCTGGTTGATTTCTACCAGGTCTCAGATTCTTCCAGTCCCCTTGAGCCAGGGCTGCTTTTAGGAAGCCATGACGGGAACGCCAGAATGCCAAATATCTGGGCCATTTGAGTTTGGCACTGGGCTAGAGGTTAGAGGGCTCCTCAGATCAGAAGGTTTCCCCAGCCAGGTGTGTGCTTCAAAAGTCAAAGTTATTTTATGATCCTTGCACTTCAAGCAATGAAAGGGGAAGCAGCAGATTGATATCCCATCCCAATTTAATTTACAGAAAAAATATATGTGCAATTCAATCCATATCATTCATTTCCAAAGTGCTGACTTGATGACGGTCACTTTAAGTGTAATCAGATGAGGGTCATGAAAATGGAGGGAATAGGTTCCTGCTTGAGTTATTCATGAAACTCTGTAAGGACTTTAAGGAGTGACTGATTAAGTGTAAGTAGAGAGTATATATATATATATGCTCTTTTCCCAATCTGTAACCTACATCCTGTCAGGCTGTCTGCTCTCCATAGAGAGCCCCCTTTTTCTTCCTATAGGAGGGAGCCGGGGGGGATTTGATTTGGCCTGTTAGTTTTCCAAACCACTGCCACGGTGCTATTAGGGCCACAATTAGCTGGGGTGTCTGCAAAGATGCATTTGAGATGCCTATATTAGACTACATGTTGTCAAATGTCACCAAAAAGTAGCCGGGGGATGTGTCCTACAGTGGCTTGCGAAAGTATTCACCCCCCCTGGCATTTCCCGATTTTGTTGCCTTACAACTGGGAATTAAAATATATTTTTTGGGGGGTGGTTTGTATAATTTGATTTACACAACATGCCTACCACTTTGAAGATGTAAATATTTGTATTGTGAAACAAACAAGAAATAAGACAAAAAAACAGAACTTGAGCATGCAAAACTTTTCACTCCCCCCCAAAGTCAATACTTTGCAGAGACACCTTTTGCAGCAATTACAGCTGCAAGTCTCTATATGTCTCTATAAGCTTGGCACATCTAGCCACTGGGATTTTTGCCCATTCTTCAAAGCAAAACTACTCCAGCTCCTTCAAGTTGGAAGGGTTCCGCTGGCATACAGCAATACTTAAGTCATTCCACAGATTCTCAATTGGATTGAGGTCTGGGCTTTGACTAGGCCATTCCAATACATTTAAATGTTTCCCCTTAAACCACTCAAGTGTTGTTTTAGCAGTATTCTTAGCTTCATTTTCCTGCTGGAAGGTGAACCTCCATCCCAGTCTCAAATCTCTGGAAGACTGAAACAGGTTTCCCTCAATAATTCCCTGTATTTAGTGCCATCCTTCAACTCTGACCAGGTTCCTAGTCCCTGCCAATGGAAAAACATCCCCACATCATGATACTGCCACTATGGTGTTCTCGAGGTGTTGGGTTTGCTTTTTTTAAGCAAAAAAGCTCAATTTTAGTCTCATCTGACTAGAGTACCCTCTTCCACATGTTTGGGGAGTTTCCCACATGCCTTTTGGCGAACACCAAACGTGTTTGCTTATTTTTTTCCTTAAGCAATGGCTTTTTTTCTGGCCACTCTTCCATAAAGCCCAGCTCTGTGGAGTGTACGGCTAAAATTGGTCCTACGGACAGATACTCCATTTTCCGCTGTGGAGCTTTGCAGCTCTTTCAGGGTTATCTTTGGTCTCTTTGTTGCCTCTGATTAATGCCCTCCTTGCCTGGTCCGTGAGTTTTGGTGGGGGGCCCTCTCTTGGCAGGTTTGTTATGGTGCCATTTTCTTTCCATTTTTTAATAACGGATTTAATGATAGTTCGTGAGATGTTGAAAGTTTCTGATATTTGTTTATAACCCAACCCTGATCTGTACTTCGCCACAACTTTGTCCCTGACCTGTTTGGAGAGCTCCTTGGTCTTCAGGGTGCCGCTTGCTTGGTGGTGCCCCTTGCTTAGTGGTGTTGCAGACTCTGGAGCCTTTCAGAACATGTGTATATATACTGAGATCATGTGACAGATCATGTGACACTTAGATTGCACACAGGTGGACTTGATTTAATTAATTATGTGACTTCTGAAGGTAATTGGTTGCACCAGATCTTATTTAAGGGCTTCATGGCAAAGGGGGTGAATACATATACGCGCACCACTTTCCGTTTTTATTTTTTGGAATTTTTTGAAACAAGTTATTTTTTTCATTTCACTTCACCAATTTGAACTATTTTGTGTATGTCCATTACATGAAATCCAAATAGAAATGCATTAAAATTACAGGTTGTAATGCAAGAAAATTGGAAAAACGCGAAGTGGGATGAATACTTTTACAAATGCACTGTACTAATCACCCCAATCAACCCCAAACAGGTACCACAAAGTACCCCAACTCGTGACTCCACCATTTTTGACTCTGACATGGACTCGACTCGGACTTAGCCATAGGGACTCGTGACTCGATTCGGACTCGAGCACAATGGACTTGGGACTCAACTCTGACTCGAGGTTTAGTGACTAAAACACTGCCCAAAGTAACCCAAATCAACTCCAAACAGGTACCCCAAAGTATGCCAAACAAGCCCAAACATGTAACCCAAAGGACCCCAAACCTGTACCCCCAAAGTACACCCCAAAAAACAAACAGGTACCCAAAAGTACCACAAAAAGGTATCTTAGGTACATCGCCAGGTTACTGACCTTCTCCCTGTAGGCTGTCTAATCGCTGTTGGTGATCAGGCTTACCACCGCCATGTCGTCAGTAAACCTGATGATGGTGTTTGAGTCTACGTGGTCACACAGTCGTGTCTGAACAGGGAGTACAGAAGGGGAATAAACACACACCCCTGGGGGGGCCCTGTGTGGAACCTTATCTAAGCTTTTAAAAATAAAGAAGGCAGGCATTGTCTGGATAAAGCCTGTGCATTATATTTTATTGGACAATGCACTTGAAATGAAAAAAAAAGCCTTATTGATCAACATTTGAGCCTCAGGGAATCTGTCAAAGATAATATGTATACTGTAAATAATATAAAAAATATGCATTTACGCTTAAATTCTCACAACTATCTGATTCCCACCTATATTTTCACTACTTTTCACTGCATTCTCCTGGGTCAGATCTATAAAAGTTGGTGGTACTTTCAGGTACCCGTTTGGGGTTGTTTGAGGTTGCTTGGTATATTTTGGGGCACCTGGGGTTGTTTGGGCTTGTTTGTCTTTGGGGTACACTAATTTAGTCATCCAATTCTCTTCTCTCTTTGATGCATATTTACTGCAAGTTGTGTTTATTTTGGTATTAGTTTTTATTCTGCAATCCATTATCAAGTTATGATCATGATTCAACTGGCCCTCAAGGAATGGAACCAAAGATCTAACAGGGTAGAGCTGTGTATCACCTATTTCCCCTGTCCTTTATGTGCACAGGCACCGCAGACAAGTCCCCGCCGGTGGCCAACCAGGTGTATGTCGCTTTGGCAGGAGACTAGAGTGTTGCTATGGCTGGAAAAAGAACAGCAAAGGACAATGTGAAGGTAAGCATCTCAACAAAACAAGCTGTGATTACATTTAGTCAAAATGTACTGTATTTGACCTTGTCATGTTGCTTGTTTGTATGGCGAATAGAAATGTATTTGTATAGCTCTGCTCATCAATTTAACTTTTTCTTTGTTTCGTTGAATGAAAATATTGTATACTGTAAATAGATATTCAATGAATGGAAACCTCAAGTTTAAGAACTCAAATTGTTCTCCACAATAATGGGTTTTCACATGTGTTATTCTTTGTGGCTGGGTATTTTCCTGCACCAGAAGAAATATGGACTAAATTACCTCTGGGATAGTAAAACTGGCATGTTTGAACCTCAGTGAACCTGCATAACTCCTCTTATTGCCGCTGGTGGTATTTCTCTCCTTGAATGCTTTACCAGCTCAGTGTGAACATGGCTGCAAGCACGGAGAGTGTGTTGGCCCCAACAAATGCAAGTGTTACCAGGGATACACCGGAAAGACGTGCAATCAAGGTCAGTGGGGTAACTAGAGTCAATAGAATGAGGGTCAAAGTTCAGAGAAATGTGAGCCAAAGTGGTCTCTTTATGGAGATCAACTTGCAGCTCAGATTTGTAGCCTGCCTCTGTAGTTATCCCTCTCTACTTCACAAGCCCCTGATACAGTGCCTTGCAAAAGTATTCACGCGCATTTTTCCTATTTTGTTGCATTACAACCTGTACTTTTTATTTTTTTATGTAACGTAATGGACATACACAAACTAGTCCAAAATGGAGAAGTGAAATTAAAAATATAACTTGTTTCAAAAACGGAAAAGTGGTGCGTGCATGTGTGCTATAAAGCCCCTAAATAAGATCTGGTGCAACCAATTACCTTCAGAAGTCATATAATTAATTAAATAAAGTCCACCTGTGTCAAATCTAAGTGTCACATGATCTGTCACATGATCTCGGTAAATATACACCTGTTCTGAAAGGCCCCAGAGTCTGCAATACCATTAAGCAAGGGACACAACCAAGCAAAATGTTGTGGAGAATAGTTATGCATGCTCACGTTTTCTGAAAAATATTTTACTTCTTCAAAGTGGTAGGAATGTTGTGTAAATCAAATTATACAACCCCCCCAAAAAATCTAAACTATTCAAACTATTAATTTTCTGCTATATAGAATACTTAATCTGGAGAAACCTAAAATGTATTCAATATGTTACCCCTGGGACCACGTAAGATATGATGTCCATGGGACAATATTCAAGTTTGATGTCTCAGGTGAAGCCAACATAGACTAATAGAAGCCACAGGTGCATTATTTCTGATTACAAACTAATATAGTATGGCCATAAATATCCCTGAAGTACATAACTCAGGACGACTGTCTGTCTCTCTGTCCAGATCTGAATGAGTGTGGCCTGAAGCCCCGTCCCTGTGAGCATCGCTGCATGAACACCCATGGCAGCTACATGTGCTACTGCCTCAACGGATACACCCTAATGCCTGATGGCTCCTGCACCAGTGAGTGGGCACTGTAACCCCTACTTTACCTGCTTCTATTCACTCAAAAAAGTGTGTTAGTTTTATACTGTACCAGTACTGTTTAAGAAGTTCTCTTTTCTGTGTGTGTGTGTGTGTGTGTGTGTGTGTGTGTGTGTGTGTGTGTGTGTGTGTGTGTGTGTGTGTGTGTGTGTGTGTGTGTGTGTGTGTGTAGACTCCAGGACGTGCTCCCTGGCCCACTGTCAGTATGGCTGTGAGGAGGTACAGGGGGAGATCCGTTGTCTCTGCCCGTCTGCAGGTCTGCAGCTGGGGCCAGACGAGAGGACCTGCGTGGGTGAGTACCACCACCTTGGACCCCCAACCCTGACACTACAGTATATCACTTCATGAGGAGTTCATGCTGGTTCTCACTGGACCACTCCACCTCATAGATTAGCAGCTACTGAACACAATCAGAAGGGGTCAACATGTTGGAGCTTTGTAAAGCTCTGTGAAGCCTCCATTATGTGGTTTCACATTCCTGCTCCATCTCAAGGCTTCTCACATAATAACTTAATCATCTGCCGGTTGGACAAAATGGGGTAGTGTTTCTTCCCACAAATCTACTTGTGTGGATTGGGAGCCATTGTCCCATTGCGGTGCTAAACTAAAGTGTCAGTCAGGGATGGTTGACATTGATCCAAATATTTAACCCTATGCTTCAATGTAGAAAACAGAACCTGGTCATTCCATGTTTATTCAAATCTGTCTGTCTTCCTCCCTTCCTTCCTTATGCCTAGATATTGATGAATGTGTAACTGGGATGAACCTGTGCCCATACAACAGACAGTGTGTCAACACATTTGGTAGCTACTACTGCAAGTGCCAGAATGGCTACGATCTGACGTATGTTAGTGGGAAATATGACTGTGTAGGTAAGGTATACAATCATTTCACATGCAACAATTTACTTTAAAACAATCTGTGAGGAGATATCAGATCAGTAAATGTATTTTTCAGACAATGACGAGTGTGCGGCGAACACACACAAGTGCAGCCACCATGCAGTCTGTCTGAACACTCAGGGATCCTACAAGTGCAAGTGCAAGCAAGGCTTCCGTGGCAGTGGCTTCGAATGCTCTGGTGAGACCTGAACAGATTTACTATTCATCAATCATCAGAACATTCTTAGAGTAAAAACCATTTGATAGAAAAGTTGTTGATGTGCAAGGGGGCCACAATCGGAAGTTTACATACACCTAAGCCAAATACATTTAAACTCAGTTTTTCAAAACTCCTGACATTTAATCCTTTTAAAAAATCCCTGTCTTGGGTCAGTTAGGATCACCACTTTATTTCAAGAATGTGAAATATCAGAATAATAGAAGAGAGAATGATTTATTTCAGCTTTAATTTCTTTCATCACATTCCCAGTGGGTCAGAAGTTTGCATACACTCAATTAGTATTTGGTAGCATTGCCTTTAAATTGTTTAACTTGGGTCAAACGTTTCCGGTAGCCTTCCACAAGCTTCCCACAATAAGTTGGGTGAATTTTGGCCCATTCCTCCTGACAGAGCTGGTGTAACTGAGTCACACACGCTTTCTCAGTTCTGCCCACACATTTTCAATGGGATTGAGGTCAGGGCTTTGTGATGGCCACTCCAATACCTTGACTTTGTTGTCATTAAACCACTTTGCCACAACTTTGGAAGTATGCTTGGGGTCATTTTCCATTTGGAAGACCCATTTGCGACCAAGCTTTAACTTCCTGACTGATGTCTTGAGATGTTGCTTCAATGTATCCACATAATTTTCCTGATGCCATCTATTTTGTGAAGTGCACCAGTCCCTCCAGCAGCAAAGCACAACATGATGCTGCCACCCCCGTTCTTCACGGTTGAGATGGTGTTCTTTGGGTTGCAAGCATCCCCCCTTTCCTTCAAACAAAATGATGGTCATTATGGCCGAACAGTTCTATTTTTGTTTCATCAGACCAGAGGACATTTCTCCATGTGCAGTTGCAAACTGCCATCTGGCTTTTTTATGGCGGCTTTGGAGCAGTGGCTTCTTCCATGCTGAGCGGCCTTCTAGGTTATCTTAATATAGGACTCGTTTTACTGTGGATATAGATACTTTTGTACCTGTTTCCTACAGCATCTTCACAAGGTCCTTTGCTGTTGTTCTGGGATTGATTTGCACTTTTCGCACCAAAGTACGTTCATCTCTAGGAACCAGAACGTGTCTCCTTCCTGACCGGTATGACGGCTGCGTGGTCCCATGGTGTTATACTTGCGTACCATTGCTTGTACAGATGAACGTGGTACCTTCAGGCATTTGGAAATTACTCCCAAGGATGAAGCAGACTTGTGGAGGTGTACAATTTTTTTTCTGAGGTCTTGGCTGATTTATTTTGATTTCCCATGATGTCAAGCAAAGAGGCACTGAGTTTGAAGGTAGGCCTTGAAATACATCCACAGGTTCACCTCCAATTGACTAAAATGATGTCAATTAGCCTATCAGAAGCTTCTAAAGCCATGACATCATTTTCTGGAATTTTCCAAGTTGTTTAAATGCACACTCAACTTAGTGTATGTAAACTTCTGACCCACTGAAATTGTCATACAGTGAATTATAAGTGAAATAATCTGTCTGTAAACAATTGTTGAAAAATAACTTGTGTCATGCACAAAGTAGCCTAACCGACTTGCCAAAACTATAGTTTGTTATCAAGACATTTGTGGAGTGGTTGAAAAATGTGTTTTAATGCCTTCAACCTGGTGGGTGGGTATGTAAACTTCCGACTTCAACTGTATATTCAGCTTTTATATCCGATACAAGAGTGAAAAGTCTCTCAGACAGTTATTTCACCATAGCATATTTTAACTGTGCTCTTAAAACATCAGCACTGCCAAAGCCAGTTTCCTGTTTTCAGACAACCCCTGCACTCTACAGATGTTACTCAGGGAGAGCCCCTGATTCAAATTACACCTGTGTAAATATCTGCTGTTCTACCGAACCCAGCCATCTGAAAGACAGAGGAAAGGAGAGGCATGTCTGTCTGTCTGTGTCTGTGTCTGTGTCTGTCTGTCTGTCTGTCTGTCTGTCTGTCTGTCTGTCTGTCTGTCTGTCTGTCTGTCTGTCTGTCTGTCTGTCTGTCTGTCTGTCTGTCTGTCTGTCTGTCTGTCTGTCGCAGAGGAGCCACAGTGCACTCTCTGAACCAGGCAGTTGGCACTAGCTGATGTAGCCTAGGTGACATGATAGGTGTGCCATGGCTTTGTGTAAACAAAGATGCCTTTATGTTTTTGTAGTCAAACCCTTTTATCAAAGCTCGTGGGACCAGGGAGACAAAGGCAGTGCAGATGATAATTTCCTCAATGGTGAGATGTGTATGGAATGCAACAAGGCTTTCCACTTCCTCTGTTCGCACCTCGCCCTGCAGCGTCCCCCACCCCCCTCCTACCTACCACTGTTGCTTTGTGAACTCCCCCTTCCTTCCCTCTCTCATGGCTCAAGGCTGGCTACATCCTATCCGCACCACACACAGCTTCATCTGCCATGTAGAAGTCAGCATGAAAACATTTTAGACTTTGCAAGTACATACATAGTATATGGCTGAAGCTGGCTGTCATGCTTCCCATGCATGGAGTGTGATATTTCTGTCTGTTGTCCTACTCTATGTGCTCATCTTTCATGTCTATGACAACACGTTTACACAAAATAAACACATGTATTTCAATGAACAAGGTAAGTCTAATGAATTCTTTAGTCATATCCCAGCTTACCAATTTTCTTAGGGTTACGCCGAGCTATTGGTTTTTTAAATGATGCGAGCAAAAACAATACTTAAACATGCTTATGTATATAATGAATATGAGTTTGGGGGGGTTAAACTTATTCAATATTACAGCATTAAACCTCACTTAAAGCATGTCAGACAAAAGTTATACTTACACCTGAACTGGTTCTCCAGTAGATTAGTAAGAATGGCTCACCCCTTGGTAAGAATGGTTGACCCCTTGTTAAAAAATGGCCTGAAAATTGAACCTTTTTCAAAATATCGCCTTTTTTAAATGATCTTTGTTAATTATATTATGAATAGGAAAAATTGAGTTATGTCACATGTGCAGCTAACAAAAAATATATGGAAAAGTTCGTTCTATCCAAACTTACAACCAACTGATTGCAGCATTACAGCAAAAATGGAGAAGGTTAGAGGAAGGGGAACTTGTTTGTCTGTCCTTTATTAAAGACAACATTTTTTTTGTCATGAATAGAAAAATAAACCAGTTTCATTTATGGACCAAAATGTTGACATCAGTGCCATATAGGTTGCAAAAAAGTTGGGAAGAGAATTTCGATGTGCCGATTCCATATCACATGGTTTATGAATTTAAATACAAAACAACGCTTGATCCAAAACTTAAGAGTTTTTCTATTTAAATTATTATACAAAATTCTTGCCACCAACATAATGTTATGTGTAAGGGGAATACAACCATCTCAGCTCTGCAGATTTAGCTGCAATAGATGAATTATTCATTAAAAGATGTAAAAACAACGTTTATTTTTGTCCATTTATTGGTGGGTGGGCCAATAAAAAATGAATAATAATATTATATAAAGACAACAAGGTAAGTCATTAAGAAAAATGCCCATGACTCTCTGACATGTTTTGGCTTTAAAAACTATAATGGCTTTATAAACTATAATGGCTGTATAAACACAGGATTTATGCCTAAACTCTGGTATAACTGCATCAGATTCCACCTGTGATTGTAGTTCCAGAGGTCTGACCTGGTTCTTCTTCCTGTAGCTATACCAGACTCCCCAGTGAGGCCCAGACTGCCAGGAAAGCTGGACAACGAGCAGATCAAGAACGTCATCCCCGAGCCCCAGGTGACCGTCCCCCCTCAGATACGCATGCAGCCCTTCGACTACGATGGCGAGACCTACATCGGTGGCTCAGAGAAGGTGGGCCAGGTGGACTTCACTAATGTAGGGGAGGAGGAAGAGGAGGAAGAGGAGGCAGATGTGGACAACCAACTCAATCCAAGAGGAGATGTTTTCAGTAAGCCTCATTTCCCTAACTCCTCCCCACTAATCCCCCTATTTATTTCCATTGTGGGTGGTCCCAAATCTGATTACACCAACACTGATCGTATGGATTTTCACACACCATTACTGCTGTGGTGGTGTGTAGCACTCATAGTTACTCAGAAACACTGTCCCCCAGTTGCGTCACCTAAATAGGAATGGCAAGAACTTTGTGATGTATACTCTTCTTTTCACTCAGTTATATTATGGTTACACGTTCTATGGCCGCATAGAACACTAAACAGGATGCTCTCAAACACATCTCTACCAGTCAAAGATAGGTTAGATCACAGGGTTTTTGCTCTATGCTCTGTTCTGTGAGGGTTAGTGTAGCCTACAACGACCCTATGACCCTGCTGCCCATCTGTCTACTCTTTCTATTAGCTACCCCCATGCCTTCACAGAGACCCACAGTATATCCTCTCTGGACATCTTTTACAGATGTCTCAAGACAGGGGGAATTTATGGAGTCTAAGGTCTGGCCTAATTACAGCTCCCCCTTCCAAACCTGACTCTACAGTTCTCTGGCCGGCTGGCCTCAGGTTTCTTGGCCTTGCTTGAAGGAAGTCTTATCTATCTGTCCTATGTATCTCTTGTCAACTGCCAGGGAGTTAAACTCATCGCCGTTGTTAAAATGAAGGGTACTATTTATTAGGTGTCTTAGACGTAAACCTGAGGTATACAATAAAATCGATATCGCTTATCAAACACAGTTCTACTTGATATACACACATATGCATGCACACATGTCTAGGAAACTATGTATAAACAACATCTGAGCTTTTATTTTTATCTATAGGAGTCAGATGGTCCACTGTCACTTGACAGTTTTATTCAGAGACAGCAAGGACTGGGGAGTGCTTTGGATTCCTTTAAAGATCCACGGTTCTGACTCTAACCTTGTTTAAAAGACATCTCAAAGCTGCAATGTGATGTCAGTCTGTCAGGCAGTGTAAGCTTGAGGATTACCATTCCACAATAAAAGGTCAGTTCTAAGCCCTGGACCTGAGTGTGTGTCAGGATTCAGCCTGTTGCTTCATGTTCTGGGCATTGAGTAGGTCTATGGCTTGGATTGAAAAGCTAATTCTCAGTAAGCAGCAGGGTTGGGCTCAAATTAAATTGAGAATGCCTCAAATTCTAGTTCAATTCTTGAATTTGAATTGAAGTAGTACATTTTGAATTTAAAGTGAAATTCAATACAATTACAATCCCTCTTCTATTCTGTATATAGGTATAGTCTATACAAATATAAATATTCTACATACTGTAAATCATTAAACATGTCGTTATATACGTGCATATCATTTTTGGGGAAACTGTTGAAATGAATGTTCAAGGAAAACATAACAAAACCTGTATGCAAATATTCTAAGTAATTATATTTCATTAATCACTTAAATTCTGTTAAATATGAGGGAAATACAACATTTCCCAGAATGCATTAATTTAACCCTCAAGATGCCTTTAAAAAGAAGCCAAATAAATGCAATGGTTGGTGGAAATAAAACTGGCTATTCTAAGCACTAAAGTTAAAGGAGTATATGAACATTGATTTTAGAGAAATGTGATATATTCTTTGGTATCTGGCAATGTGACCTGTCAGATTCAGTTAAAGGGTCATGTTCTATGGCTGAGTGGAATTTCTTTGAAATGCACTGACTTAAATTCTACTTCCTGTCACTCAAACTCTAATTCTACATCCTGTGGGGTATGTCCAATTAAATTTGAATTTCAACTCATGAGTTGAATGGGAGTCAAATCCAAAATGTTTAATTGAGCCCAACCCTGGTAAGCAGAGAATGGCCTCTTTCACATATTAGATTCACATGTTGTAAATACAACACATCCTGTGAGGTATAAATAGCCAATGTGGTTGGAAGACAAGACAACAACACATTAGCTTATGCTAGAAGAGCTCTTCCAGTGTTATGTGTTACCTCCAACCCTAAATAAGATGTAGCAGAGAGTGAATATATTCAACCATGGAGTTTAACTAAGTTACTGTTAAATGCATTAGTGTAAAGTACTTAAGTAAAAATACTTTAAAGTACTACTTAAGTTTTTTGGGGGGGTATTTATATTTATTTTGAATGCTTAGCAGGACAGGAAAATTGTAAAATTCACGCACTTATCAAGATAACACATGGTCATCCCTACTGCCTCTGGCTTGGCAGACTCACTAAACACAAATTAGTATTTTGTAAATAAGTGTTCCCCTGACTATCCATAAATTCTAAAAACATGAAAATGGTATTAAGCAATCTGATTAACTTAATATAAGGAATTGTAAGTGATTTACATGTTTACTTTTGATACTTAAGTATATTTAAAACTGAATACATTTACACTTTTACTCAAGTAGTATTTTACTGGCTGACACTTGAGTAACTTTCTTTAAAGGTATCTATACTTTCACTCAAGAATGACAACTTGGTACTTTTTCCACCACTGGTTAAACGCTGTGTGTTAAATGCTGCGTATAGTTCAGAACATGCTCTACGCATGTTGGTTGCTGTAATAAACTACATCTGGTCCTAGTGTTTGAAATAGTATTCTGTTTCACCCCTGCCATTTGCCATTGACCATTGGAAGGAAACTAAGGCCAGAAAAACAGCTGTGCTGAATACCGGTGTGACAATCCCACACAGCCAAGCCTGGGAAAGAGGTGGACGCACTGAGGCCATCAGTCAAACTGTCAAACAGAATAACTTCTCTAACCTTCTCTGGCCATGGGCTGAAACTGAAAGTTGAAAAGCAAGTAGAAACCCTTTAAGAGAAGGTCATTTAATTTGACTTGTGGGAAAGAAATATGTATTTTTTAAATGTTTTTAACTAGGCAAGTCAGTTAAGAACAAATTATTATTTTCAATGACAACAGATTTGTACCTTGTGGATTTGAACTTCCAACCTTGCGGTTACTAGTCCAACGCTCTAACCACTGGGCTACCCTGCCGCCCCAGCATATCATGAGGAACACATGAGGTTGGGGGCATCTTAATTGGGGATGACGAGCTGGTGGTAATTGCTGGAGCGGAATGGGTGGAATGGTTTCAAATACATCAAACACAGGTATTGATGTCATTCCATTCGCTCTGTTCCAGCCATTATTATGAGCCGTCCACTGCTGAGGAGACACCGTAGAATAGAGATGAGTATAATGAGGCCAGGATGCATTAAAGCAATGAAATATGCCTTTCATGCCAAATCGATTATTCTGTGCAGATACAACATATGGCCTCAAAGACAGTGGAGCTTATAGCTCTTGGGATAAAACGAACATGCACATAAGTTGCCTCTGTAGCTATCTGGTTTAGATAGCTAGGATTATTATTATTATTGGCTCTTCATTTTAAGATGAGTGTGGGCAAAGGATCACATGTGATGGTATGCCTCTCAGTGAGACAGTAACAAGGCTGCCTTCGCCGCTAATGTTGATCTCTTTAAGGAAACAAGTGAGACAGCAGCCTGAGCCTTCGTCAGGATGACTCAAATAGCAAGAGGAGACAGGCCCCAAGACATTCATCAGCTCCATGGAGGAATTCCACTCTGCCGCCATGTGAGCGCCTTGGGATACACACAGCTCTCCCTGCGCCTCTACTCCCCATTCACTATGGGGGGTGGGGGGGTGGGGGGTGGGGGGGTGGGGGGTGCAGAGGCTCCGAGCCTTTTATTATCATCCCCCAGAACAGCTGTTGAGCAAACAGACCTGACTCCCTGACAGAGAGAGTCTGTCATCAGCTCCTCAAATCCCCTCAAACCCCAACCCTCTCTGGCTGGGCAGGTTCAATTAGCAAAGCCGCTGTACATCTGGTTGTCTAGAGCAACTCAGTGAAGGGGGACGTTTGTTGGGAGAGCTTTAAGATGCTTCAGTTATAATATCCTAAATGTCAACAGGGCAGGCTTCCACTTGCAGGCTTCCACTTCCCTGACTGGCTTTTGTTTTATGATGGGAAATCTTTCCACAGCATAATCATCTGGATGGTCTTCATGGACCACATATTTTCAGAAGAATGCTTGGAACTGAAATGGCATGTTTTGATAGAGCTATATTAAGCATTCATAACTGTTTAGACAAGGTTATGCCTACACACTAATTAAGGTGGTTAATATCCTGTTTCAATATCTCTTGTCTTATGTCTTGCCTTTTTGTGCTTTCAGTGGAAGTGAACTACATTATCTTGACATTTGATGGACCATATTATAACAGAGTTCTCTCTTTCCCGAAGCAGATCCAGAGGACTTTGAGTCGGTATTTGGTCCTCCAACAGAAGTCAAAGAGATTGAAATAACTCCAGCCCAGGAAGGTAATCGTTGGTTTAGTTGTTGACATAAGGTGGGTAAGAAATAATACCTTTCTAATTACTGTGAATCGTTGACATCTGACTGTGCCTTCCAGAGTTCTTCATGGACTGCAACTTTGATCAGGGTGCTTGTGAGTGGGTGCAGGACAAGGACGACAACGTCGACTGGAGCGTGTCCTACCATGAAAACGGTACATATCATAATGCTAATGGCGCATTAATAGTATTTCTGCCTCCTATATTTGCCATGTAAATGCATATAGGTTTATACAATGACCGATAAGGTAAATATTTTATTATCCACATGATCATCTGAATCTATCTTCCAGAAATTGCTCTTTGCTGTGCTTAATCTATGCATACCCAAATAGCTGTTAGTCATACGTTAACGACTATCACTGATCAGCCTGTATCCACTCCCTGATCCCTAACCCCCAGGTATGGAGTATTACATGGCTATGAGAGGTCTTCTGGGGGAGAAGAAGGACCAGGCTAGGCTAAAGCTGCTCCTTAGTGACCGGGCCAAACAGGGAAGCTTCTGCCTCACCTTCAACTACCGCGTCACTGGAAAACAGGTGGGCTCGCTGCGAGTGCTGCTGAACAACAATGCCTACCCGGTGTGGGAGCAGAGCCGCAGCCAAGACCAGGACTGGCAGACAGAACTGCTCACTGTGGCCTGGAAGAACCAGGCCCCGGAATCTGTAAGTTACCATTCCATTCAAACATCTAGAGTGATAAAGGACACATATAGAATGCTGACAATGTCAGCAGATAATGGTACAGTGCTTTCAGAAAGTATTCAGACCCCTTCTTACGTTACAGCGATATTCTAAAATGGATTGAATTAATTGTTTTCCTCATCTACACCCAATACCCCATAACAACAAATTGAAACAGGTTTTTAGGATTTTTGCTAATTTATTTTTAAAAATTAACAGCAATACCTATTTTACATACACTACCAGTCAAAAGTTTGGACACACCTACTTATTCAATGTTTTTTCTTTATTTTTTTACTATTTTAAAGATTATATAATAATAGGGAAGACATCAAAACTATGAAACAACACATGGAATCATGTACTAACCAAAAAAGTATATATATATTTGAGATTCTTCAAAGTAGCCACCCTTTGCCTTGATGACAGCTTTGCACACTCTTGGCATTCTCTCAACCAGAGAATTCTTTGTAAATAAGAATTTGTTCTTAACTAACTTGCCTAGTTAAATACAGGTTAAATAAAAATAAATAAATAAAAACTGCTTCATGAGGTAGTCACCTGGAATGCATTTCAATTAACAGGTGTGCTTTGTTAAAAGTTCATTTGTGGAATGTCTTTCCTTCTTAATGTGTTTGAGCCAATCAGTTGTGTTGTGACAAGGTAGGGTGGTACACAGAAGATAGCCCTATTTGGTAAAAAAGTCCATATTATGGCAAGAACAGCTCAAATAAGCAAAGAGAAACAACAGCCTGTCGTTACTTTAAGACATGAAGGTCTGTCAATCCGGAAAAACCATCAAGCTCTATGATGAAACCGGCTCAAGAAACATGAGCAATGGACATTAGACCGGTGGAAATCTGTTATTTGGTCTGAACAATCCAAATTTGAGATTTTTGGTTCCAACCGCCATGTCTTTGTGAGACGCAGAGAAGGTGAACGGATGATCTCTGTGTGTGTGGTTCCCACCGTGAAGCATGGAGGAGGAGGTGTGATGGTGTGGTGGTACTTTAGTGGTGACACTCTGTGACTGATTTAAAATTCAAGGCACACTTAACCAACATGGCTACAACAGCATTCTGCAGTGATACGCCATTCCATCTGGTTTGTGCTTAGTGGGACTATCCGTTTTTCAACAGGACAATGAACCAACACACCTCCAGGCTGTGTAAGGGCTATTTGACAAAAGAGAGGGATGGAGTGTTGCATCAGATGACCTGGCCTCAACAATCACCCAACATCAACCCAATTGAGATGAGTTGGACCACAGAGTGAAGGAAAAGCATCCAACAAGTGCTCAGCATATGTGGGAACTCCTTCAAGACTGTTGGAAAAGCATTCCTCATTAAGTTGGTTGAGAGAATGCCAAGAGTATGCAAAGCTGTCATCAAGGCAAAGGGTGGTTACTTTGAAGAATCTAAAATATAATATATATTTTGATTTGTTCAACACTTTTTTGGGTTACTACATGATTCCATATGTGTTATTTCATGGGTTTGATGTCTTCACTATTACTCTTCAATGTAGAAAATTGTAAAAATAAAGAAAAACCCTTGAATGGGTAGGTGTTTCCAAACTTTTGACTGGTACTGTAAGGATTCAGACCGGTTGCTATGAGATTCGAAATTGAGCTCAGGTGCAGCTTGTTTCCATTGATCATCCTTGAGATGTTTCTTGATTGGAGACCTCCAGTGGTAAATTCAATTGATTGGACATGATTTGGAAAGGCACACACCTGCCTATTTAGGAACCCACAGTTGACAGTGCATGTCAGAGCAAAAACCAAGCCATGAGGTTGCAGGAATGGTCCGTAGACCTCCGAGACAGGATTGTGTCAGCATAGAAGGTCCCCAAGAACACAGTGGCCCCCATCTGGAACCAGAGCTGCCCCCCGGCCAAACTGAGCAATCGGGGGAGAAGGTCCTTGGTCAGGGAGACGACCAAGAACCCGATGATCACTCTGACAGAGCTCCAGAGTTCCTCTGTGGAGATGGGAGAACCTTCCAGAAGGACAACCATCTCTGCACCAATCAGGCCTTTATGGTAGAGTGGCCAGACGGAAGCCACTCCTCAGTAAAAGACACAACAGCCTGCTTGGAGTTTGCCAAAAGGCACCTAAAAGACTATCAGACCATGAGAAACAAGATTCTCTGGTCTGATGAAACCAAGATTGAACTCTTTGTCATGAATGCGAAGCGTCACATTGGGAGGAAACCTAGCACCATCCCTACAGTGAAGAATGGTGGTGGCTGCATCATGCTGTGGGGATGTTTTTCAGCAGCAGGGACTGGGAGACTAGTCCATATCGAGGGAAAGATGAATGGAGCAAAGTACCGAGAGATCTTTGATGAAAACCTGCTCAGGACCTCTGACTGGGGTAGCCAGTTCACCTTCCAACAGGACAACAACCCTAAGTATACAGCCAAGACAACTTGAACCTGATTGAACATCTCTGGAGAGACCTGAAAATAGCTGTGCAGCAATGCTCCCCATCCAACCTGACAGAGCTTGAGCGGATCTGCAGAGAAGAACGGGATAAACTCCCTAAATACAGGTATGCCAAGCTTGTAGCCTCATACCCAAGAAGATTTGAGGCTCTAATCACGGCCAAAAGGTGCTTCAACAAAGTACTGAGTAAAGGGTCTGAATACTTATGTACAGTGGAAGTCGTAAGTTTACATACATCTTATCCAAATACATTTAAACTCAGTTTTTCACCATTGCTGACATTTAATCCTAGTCAAAAGTCCCTGTCTTAGGTCAGTTAGGATCATCCTTTTATTTTAAGAATGTGAAATGTCAGAATAATAGAAGAGAGAATGATTTATTTCAGCTTTCATTTCTTTCATCACATTCCCAGTGGGTCAGAAGTTTACATACACTCAATTAGTATTTGGTAGCATTGCCTTTTAATTATTTAATTTGGGTCTATCATTTCGGGTAGCCTTCCACAAGCTTCCCACAATAAGTTGGGTGAATTTTGGCCCATTCCTCCTGACAGAGCTGGTGTAACTGACTCAGGTTTGTAGGCCTCCTTGCTCGCACAGACTTTTTCAGTTCTGCCCACAGATTTTCTAGAGGCTTGAGGTCAGGTCTTTGTGATGGCCACTCCAATACCTTGACTTTGTTGTCATTAAGTCATTATACCACAACTTTGGAAGTATGCTTGAGGTCATTGTCCACTTGGAAGACCCATTTGCGACCAAGCTTTATATCCACACAATATATCCACAATATATCCACACAATTGTCATCCCTCATGATGCCATCTATTTTGTGAAGTGCACCAGTCCCTCCTGTAGCAAAGCACCCCCACAACATGATGCTGCCACCCCCGTGCGTCACGGTTGGGATGGTGTTCTTTGGCTTGCAAGCCTCCCCCTCTTTCCTCCAAACATAATGATGGTCATTATGGCCAAACAGTTCTATTTTTGTTTCATCAGACCAGAGGACATTTCTCCTAAAGTACAATCTTTGTCCCCATTTGCAGTTGCAAACCGTAGTCTTGGTTTTTATGGCAGTTTTTGAGCAGTGGCTTCTTCCTTGCTGAGCGGCCTTTCAAGGTTATGTCGATATAGGACTCGTTTAATGTGGATAGAGATACTTTTGTACCTGTTTCCTCCAGCATTTTCACAATGTCCTTTTCTGTTATTCCGGGATTGATTTGCACTTTTCGCACTAAAGTACGTTCATCTCTAAAAGACAGACCGCATCTCCTTCCTGAGCGGTATCACAGCTGTGTGGTCCCATGGTGTTTATACTTGTGTACTATTGTTTGTAGAGATGGATGTGGTACCTTCAAGCGTTTGGAAATTGCTCCCAAGGATGAACTAAACTTGTGGAGGTCTACAATTCTATTTCTGATGTCTTGGCTGATTTCTTTAGATTTTCCCATGGTGTCAAGCAAAGAGGCACTGAGTTTGAAGGTAGGACTTGAAATAGATCCACAGGTACACCTCCAATTGACTCAAATTATGTCAATTAGCCCATCAGAAGCTTCTAAAGTCATGACATCATTTTCTGGAATGTTCCAAGCTGTTTAAAGGCACAGTCTACTTAGTGCAGGGGTGTCAAAGTCAAATGGACGGAGGGCCAAATAAAAAAATCAGCTACAAGACGAGGGCCGGACTGTTCGAATGTTCATTGAAAAATTTTTAAATGACGCATATAGTCTAGTGAACCTAATTGAACCTACTGAAAACCTAACAAATATATTACAATATGATCAGATAAATAAAGCAATATTTTCTTATGGCTCTGTCAGTAATCTTTAATTTTCAACAGACACAAAAGACAAATTTCCTTTATATAAATATCCCCATAACATGAACATTAAATGAAAGAAACCGGTATTCAAGGCACCATCAGTAGACTATATTTTCTATTTTAGCAAAAGTGGGCTAAATTTACTTCAAAGAAAAAACAATAATAGCAATTTTCTATCATCCACTCAACTGAAATATTTTTAAAATATAATTGGATTGAAATACAAAAAAATAAAGTGCAAAAATCTATTAATCAAAAACAACACTTTGTTTAAGGAGAAGTAACATGCAGTGAAAACAAATATTAAATTTTAACTTTTAAACTTGAACTGAGTAAAAACTCTAAATATGTGATTGCACAGTAATGTTCACTTGTTTGAGGTTGAGGGTGATACTTGGTGGTGTCCCATCTTTTCCACAAGTTCATCAATGTTCGGGGTAAGGCTCTGAGCTGAAGAAATCCTCAGAATTGAGTGGAGGTGTTCAGCAGTAAGTCGACTTCTGTGTGATGTTTTGTTCAGGTTCATCAAAGAAAACAGTTGTTCACACAGGTATGTGCTGCCAAACATAGACAACGTTTGAGCAGCCTGGATGCGCAGCTGGGGCATTGTGCCGGGGAGGAAACGGGCAAACTCCGCAGCACCCACTGCCGCATATTTTTCCCTCAGTGCATCATTGCATTGGAGGTCAATCAACTCCATTTGGAGGTTTGGTGGTGAGCTTTCCACGTCAACAGCAAATGGGTTACCGAGCAGTTCCAACCTGCTTTTTTGTGCTTCAAAGTCAGCAAATCGGCGTCGAAAGTCAGTGGTAAGCATACCTATTTTATCAGCCAACTGTGTGCTCGGGAACGCACTGGTAGAGAGCTTCTCTTTCATGGTCTGGCAGCTGGGAAAGTGGCTCAAATTTTCTTTCCGCATCTGCGTCTCCCACAGAGTCAGTTTGGTTTTAAATGCCTTCACTGTACTGTACATATCAGAGATGACACGATCCCGACCCTGCAGCTGCAAGTTTATTGCATTCAGATGACTCGTAATGTCACACAGAAAAGCCATTTCACACAGAAACATTTCGTCTCGGAGTTGTGTTGTGTCTTTCCCTTTGCTGTCCAAGAATAGACAAATCTCCTCACGAAGCTCGAAACATCTTTGAAGCACCTTTCCCTGGCTTAGCCATCGCACCTCTGTGTGATAAGGCAAATCACCATGCTCCGTTTCTAACTCCGTCAGAAATGCCTTGAACTGGCGGTGATTCAAACCTTTGGCTCTGATAAAGTTAACTGTGCGCGTGATGATGCTCATTACATGCTCCATTTTCAAGGCTTTACCGCACAACGCTTCCTGGTGTATGATACAATGATAAGCTGTCAGCTCACCTGTCGCGTTTTCCTCTTGCATCTTTTCCCGTATCTTCGCCACCAGTCCGCTCCTGTGTCCACACATCGCAGGTGCTCCGTCGGTTGTCAAACCCACAAGTTTTTCCCAAGGCAGCTCCATCTCATTTACACATCTTGACACCTCTTCATACAAATCATGCCCCGTAGTTGTGCCATGCATAGGACGTAAAGCCAAAAACTCCTCTGTCACGCTTAGGCTGGAGTCCACTCCGCGGATGAAAATTGACAACTGGGCAATGTCAGAAATGTCGGTGCTCTCATCCACAGCCAAGGAATATGCAATAAAATCTTTTCCCTTTTTCACAAGCTGCTCTTTTAGATTGATGGACAACTGGTCTACTCTCTCGGCAATGGTGTTTCTGCTCAGACTCACATTTAAAAAGAGTTGCCTTTTTTCTGGGCAAACTTCGTCACAAACTTTAATCATGCAGTTTTTGATGAAATCCCCCTCCGTAAATGGCCGGGCTGATTTAGCGATCTCTTCTGCCAAAATAAAACTGGCCTTGACAGCAGCCTGGCCTTGTGATTTGGCTTTTTTGAACAGAGCCTGTCGAGATTTGAGGCCTCGTTTTAATTCCTCTGCCTTTTGTAGCCTTTGTTCCATGTCCATATTCTTGTTTTTGTCCGCGTGTTTCGTTTCATAATGTCGTCTCAGATTATACTCTTTCAGTACCGCCACACTTTCTCCACACAGAAGACACACAGGTTTTCCAGCTACCTTCGTGAACATATACTCCGACTCCCACCTTGTTTGAAACCCCCGGTTCTCAGTATCCACCTTCCGTTTTGCCATTTTTGATGGGTATCTGAAAGTTAATTTTACTGTGATGCTGACGACTGCTGTGCCAATAAATATTGAAATGAAGCAGCCTACTGCTCGGTGCGTCACCTTTGCATTGTGGGAAATGTAGTATTGGTGCGTGTAAAAGATCTGCGGGCTGCCGGCTTGCTGCGGGCCGGTTCTAATAATAAATCAAGATCATCCCAGGGGCCGTAAAAAACCTTCTTGCGGGCCGGATGTGGCCCGCGGGCCTTGACTCTGACATATGTGACTTAGTGTATGTAAACTTCTGACCCTCTGGAATTGTGATACAGTGAGTTATAAGTGAAATAATCTGTCTGTAAACAATTGTTGGAAAAATGATTTGTTTCGTGCACAAAGTAGATGTCCTGACCGACTTGCCAAAACTATAATTCGTTAACAAGAAATTTGTGGAGTGGTTGAAAAACGAGTTTTAATGACTCCACCCTAAGTGTATGTAAACTTCTGTCTTCAACTTGCAAATGTAATATTTTGGATTGTATATTTCTGCTTTGTTACTATGGGGTATTGTGTGAGATTGATGAGGGAATAAACAATTCAATCAATTTTAGAATAAGGCTGTGACGTAACAAAATGTGGAAAAAGTCAAGGGGTCTGAATACTTTACCAATATGTTCTATGACTGTCTGTATTTACTAGCACAATGTTTAGAGAGGTTGTTCATTTAATCACCACACTTGCCAATATGACCACTGTCGAAGCAAACAAGATACACTACACGAGTCCCAATTTCCAAAACACCTCATCAACATCTTTGCTCTCATCCTGCAGATCATCTTTGAAGCTGAGCGTGGGAATGGCGTTCAGGGAGAGATTGGGCTGGACAACGTGGTGCTGACCTCAGGCTCCTGTCAAGAGGAAGACTCTGCCATCATTTAAACTGCTCAACTCAGTGACACTGTAGAATCAGTCCACTTTGTTTGACACACAGCTCAGAGGCAGAGCAGAAGTCTCTACCTTTAGTCTGCTCCTTTCTGAGAACAAGCACACATCTTCATAATCCCAAACTAAGGGTGTATTGTTCTGTACTGTATGTGCAACAATTATTGTTCAGCTGTCAACGTTGGAAAGTGTTGCATAAGGGTTTGAGCAATGGTATGTGGAGGGGTTTCTGCACGTTTCCAAGGCTCTGCTTTTGAAATTTTCTGTTAATTTGAGCCACCAAAAGAGTAACGTCCACAAATAAATTATCCGACACATATATACAGTGCGGATTTCAATGTTCACAAATACTTTTCATTTTATTTAATTATTTTCACATTAAATATCATGTTTTTTATATGTGAGAATATGGCATGTCTCCAAAATGTCTACAAAAAAACTAAATTGTGTTGCTTTTTCATTTTTTAAGTGATAGTGAAATACTGCAGGTAGCTGCAATGTAGACTTGTAGTTATGTGAACTCAAAATATGAATATTTAGATTAATCAAGAAGTCTTCACTTGAAGGTTACTTGGTTTTTAAGATCATATTGTGTGTATGTAACAATGAATAAACTGCTGTAAATTGCGCTTTCATATCGTAATACATAAAACATGTTTTTATAAGGACTCTGTCCATATTTCATTCTAATGGTCTTTGCTTGTGGTCACCAGCTGCTTGTCTATGAGGCCATGTATACTAAAATGGTCACAACCTCTCAACATTTCTGTTATTTGTAGGTTTTTAAACAACTAATTATTGATGTCGGTTCAGTTATTTGAATTCCAATTCTTAAATTGGAAAAAAAAAAAAAATCTGTGAGCTAGATGCACAGTTTCTCTACAGAAAAATCAGATTAAACTAGAACTGTGCGATGTAGTAGGGAGTTGTAGTTTCCAACTGGCCAATATTCAACATAGTTTCGCACAGAAAACATGGTATTTAACTACAATGACCATAATCCATTGAGCCCGCCTACTTGTCTCTTCTGTGTGGAGCAGACACATAGATGGAGAGAAGAGAGAATGCATGATTGAGAGGGATAGAAAGCAGTTGCTTTGCGGGGGAGGGATAGAAAGCAGTTGCTTCACAAGGTATTTCTACCAACTATTAAGTGATTAATAGTTGGTATTCAGCAGTCATGAAAGTATGCCTTATTTACTATGAACTACTAAAATAGTGATTTTGTCAGACAGTATAGGCAGCAGTTTATATTCATGGGTTGCATGTTTTTTCACAATATTGTTTTGAACGTTATTGTTACTCAATGAGCACTGATGAAGATTTCATCAAAAGTGCATTACAGTGCTACTGAGGGGTGCAGCGGTCTAAGGCAATGCATCTGGTGCAGGAGGCATCACTACAGTCCCTGGTTTGAATCCAGGGTGTATCACATCCTGCCTTGATTGGGAGTCCCAATCATAGCTGGTTGTGATACTGCCTCTCAGTGCATCTCAGTGTTAGAGGCGTCACTACAGACCCTGGTTTGAATCCAGGGTGTATCACAACCAGCCATGACGTGACAGAGATGACTTGGAATTAAATAATGAAGTCGTCAAATAAAACTAATGTAACATAAACAACAACTGAAATATTTTATTAATGTAAAGTAATGTGAATAAATAATAGTTAATAAGCAGTCATTTGCAGTCACTACTATCATGGGACTTTAATCACTCAGCACTACTGCTAGAGAAACGCTGTTTGCCAAACTCATTCTCACAGAAAGCAACACATGTTCACTTAAAACAAATTAGTGGGGGAGTAGTGGAAAAGCCTTAGGGGCAGTAATACCAAACCTTTTTCAGCCTCTCAGTGCATCTCAGTGTTAGAGGCGTCACTACAGACCCTGGTTTGAATCCAGGGTGTATCACATCCTGCCTTGATTGGGAGTCCCAATCATAGCTGGTTGTGATACTGCCTCTCAGTGCATCTCAGTGTTAGAGGCGTCACTACAGACCCTGGTTTGAATCCAGGGTGTATCACAACCAGCTATGATTGGGACTCCCAATCAAGGCAGGATGTGATACACCCTGGATTCAAACCAGGGTCTGTAGTGACGCCTCTAATACAACCAGCTATGATTGGGACTCCCAATCAAGGCAGGATGTGATACACCCTGGATTCAAACCAGGGTCTGTAGTGACGCCTCTAACACTGCGATGCAGTGCATTAGACCACTGCGCCACTCGGGAGCCCCATGACGTGACAGAGATGACTTGGAATTAAATAATGAAGTCGTCAAATAAAACTAATGTAACATAAACAACAACTGAAATATTTTATTAATGTAAAGTAATGTGAATAAATAATAGTTAATAAGCAGTCATTTGCAGTCACTACTATCATGGGACTTTAATCACTCAGCACTACTGCTAGAGAAACGCTGTTTGCCAAACTCATTCTCACAGAAAGCAACACATGTTCACTTAAAACAAATTAGTGGGGGAGTAGTGGAAAAGCCTTAGGGGCAGTAATACCAAACCTTTTTCAGTTACTGTACCACCAACTGGATTTTGCTCTGCCTGGAGTACCCCTGAAATACCTTGTGTGCATTTTACCAATAGGCCTATATTCAGTAGACCTATGGTCTGTCTCATGAGTCTTCTCAAGTATCCCTACGGGTCCTCTGGTTGGCAACCACCGATATAGTGGAATGTGTTCCATAGACATCGCAAAAGAAAAATGATCTTTAATTGGCCAGTTTTTACTCTTTAATAGACAACACCATGAAAATATTAGGCCTACTAAAGACATCCAATCAGCTGACAGACTGTGTAAAATATGGGCCTACAATGTTAGAAATCATAAATAATCGTAACCAATTTACCAGGCTAATGCTAAATCTTTAACTCTGTCTGTCCTCTGGTCAAAAGTTATGGGAAAAGTAGCTTGATTTTGGTACTGGTCTAGTCCTGTCTACCGTGTGTGTATCGCCCTCTGGTGGCTCTGTTCCTGAAAGTATCAGAAGTGGTGTTGATTGAGTACTGCAGCTAGCTAGCTATTTACTGGCTAAAACCATAGAAAATGATAGAGGCCTCTAGTGGCCAAAAGGCAATTTTAGCATGGACAACACCATTGGTATAATAAGAACTGGAGACTGCGTTCAAGATGTCTGACCGTTGTTTTCAAGGTAATCTACTCACGTTTGCAAACACTGATTCATGGACAGTCTATATCCGGGTAGCACTCAGTGCGAACAGGGAGCAGTGCGAACAGTGACAATGACATCACGTCACCTAAAAACATGGTAAACATTGGATGAAAAAACATTTATCATTGTCGGCCTTCGCAACAATTATTTTAATAATTCAATGGTTGTATTGTGAAAAAAGGTGATGACTAAAGTGTCTTATTAGGAATATTCTAATCTGATTTCTCTATGGGGGAGTGTATAGCAATCGTTTTTCTGGGCCGGGTGTCAGTTAAACTGCAGTACCTAAGCAAAACTGTAGCCCCTGAAACTGTGCTTCTTAATAACAGGAACCCTGGCCCCTAGCATTGAGGGCTTCCACCATTTAATGTAGCCAACTGGGTGGGACTTCCAACTTTATTGGCTGATCCCACCTGGTGACCCTGTTGGAGTCATGTCCAACTGGGTCACCAGGAAGGATCAGCCAGTCATAAAAAAATATGTACTACTTTAACATGGAGATAGCCTCAATACTGGCACAGATGCTATAATAGCACAGATACAAAGATGAGTCCTCTATCAATCTCTATGGCTAAAACAGTCACCAGTACAGTTGCATTTGTTTAAAATGGCTTTTTATTATAAATAATCTGCTATTGTGAACTGAGTGATGGGACACGAAAACATTTAACAGTACTGTAAAAAGTTCGAGACTTCTTGGGTCACATGAGTGGAAACAGAGGCTAGTCCGCCATCAGTGTTGAGCCAGCCAGTAAACGTTAGCTAACTCCTATTGAAGCCAAACGATTGACAGCTTGAAAAAAAGCTTTTAACTATCACAGTCCTTGGATGTGTTCTTCAAAACTTGCCAACGGTAAGGTAATTAAGTGTCTGAAGGTTTAGCTAGCTAACGTTTGCTAAATCGTTTTCAGCATGCTTAATAGCTATAGTAGCTAGGCTACTTAGCATAACAAAGCTAGCTCAATATTGATTGTCATCCAACTTCAGCCTGTTGTGAAGGCGTTGCGCCCTATTTTATTTTAAGTTCGTTACAAACAATATTTCACCGTGATTTTTTTCATTCTTCTTCCGTGTCATAATTACCTAGCTATTTAGCTAACGTTAGTTATACAACACTAACTAACATTAGCTAGCAATTTAATAACTACTGTTAGCAAACAGTAGCTATGACATGTCAGTTGAACTATGTGTCGGTATGTTTTGTAAAAAGGCTGGTAATACAGACAGCTGTGCAGTCACTGTACTGAATGTTTATGTTACGTAGCTATACTTGAAGGTTCAGTCAACACATTGCTTGCTAAATATTTCATTCCAGCTGTTTGAATGTTGACTATGCTTCACATTATAATGACCCACACGAAACAGACACACGTGACTAAGAACCCCGGCCATTGTCTGTAGCACGTGATCCGGGCCAGCTGAGACCGAGGGAGGCTTCAATAATTCACGGGTAAGTCAAGTCTCTTTGGTGAAGGTTAACCACATTTCACTTCTCCCTATTTGTGTGATTTGACTAGTGTTTAATTGTTGTAAGATAAAGTGATAACATTCAAGTGTTTTCCATAGGTTTCAAAATATCTACACTGAGCAGTAAAGGTAAGTCTAGCTCCTAGACATACTTTTTAGGTGGAAAAACAGGTTTGAGAAACTTGAAGGCTATTGTGCTACAGTTGTTAGTTACACATTACTGTCCTCCAGATTCCTATTCTCCAGAGGAAGAGTCCACGTGCCGTTTAAGAGCCATGACCGCCAAGTCATCCCTGCTGAAAGTCATCCTGCTGGGAGACGGAGGAGTGGGGAAGAGCTCCCTCATGAACCGCTACGTCACCAACAAGTTTGACACACACCTCTTCCACACCATTGGCGTGGAGTTCCTCAACAAGGACCTGGAAGTGGACAGCCGTCTGGTCACCATGCAGATCTGGGACACGGCTGGACAGGAGCGTTTCCGCAGCCTCCGGACTCCCTTCTACCGCGGCTCCGACTGTTGCCTGCTCACCTTCAGCGTGGATGACAACCAGAGCTTCCACAACCTGGCCAACTGGAAGAAGGAGTTCATCTACTACGCTGACGTCAAGGAGCCCGAGAAGTTCCCCTTCGTGGTGCTGGGGAACAAGGTGGATGTGACGGAGAGGCAGGTGTCTGCTGAGGATGCTCAACAGTGGTGTCGGGATAACGGCAATCACCCTTACTATGAGACCAGTGCCAAGGATTCCACCAACGTAGCTATAGCCTTTGAGGAGGCAGTGCGGAATGTGCTAGCCATGGAGGAGAGGGCAGACCACCTCATCCCCACAGACACAGTTAACCTCCACAGAAAGCCCCGCTCCAGTGCTTCCTGCTGTTGATATAATGTAGGGCCTACAACTTATAAAGAACTGGAGCTAGGAAGACACACAGGCTTATCAACACTCATGCTCTCTCAAATAGCATGTGCAAGCACTGGTTAGTGTCTGTGGATGATAATCCACTGGGCTTGTTGGTCTCTGGACTCATTGATGTGAAGAGGGTACTGAAGAATGGTGTTATTTGTCAGATTCCAAGAAATGCATTATAATTTCAATCTGTACCGTATTTGAATTATATAGTCTTATATTACAACAATGTGGTTGCCAGAAATATATTTATAAAGTTTAATTTCCAAATCTTGTTACACACTAAGTTCCTTTTTTTATTTTGTTGTAGAAAGGGTTTCTTACACTGTGACTGAAACCAATGTGCTGCCTTACCAGTGAAAATATATTTGATTGCATTCAAATTGTATTCAGGACCTTATCCAGAGATATGACCCCAAATGTGATACTTTAAAAGCAAGTCACTTTAATCAACTGACCTGAATGGGATTAGAATATATTCATATTTATAACAACAAATGTTGCTAGATTAATTTATGCAGTATTTTTATTTGATTAAGATCAAGGTTTACTGTCACTACTTTATTGTAGAGGGAGAAATGTAAGCAGAAATGAAGGCTTATGATTTCTTACTGTTTATTATAGGTGCTGAGAATTCTATACAACTTGCTGGCCTTGCAATATTTGTTCTCAACATACCGTAATTAATGAGGTATCATTATGTAATGGATTACATGTTTAACACCTGCACAGAAGGATAAGAGATGAGGAATGTTCAATAAATAGTTGTTGGTATCCTGTGTGTATGTACTGCATGACATTTTATGCTCACTACCACTTATAGTTTGTAAAGATATATATATATATATATATATATATATATATATTTTTTTATCATACCAGAATTTCAGTGATCCAATATCTTGGATAATTGTAATTAAGATGGGTGATAATTAGGTGGATATGATTGAACAAGGTAATATGCTGTATGTACCTCAAATCAAATTGTATTTGTCACATGCTTTGTAAACAGTGAAAGTTAAGTTCCTAACAATGCTGATTAAATCTGAGTAACAATAACTTGGCTATATACACGGGGTACCAGTACTGAGTCGATTTGCAGGGGTACAAGGTAGATATGTACATACAGGTAGGGGTAAAGTGACTAGGCAACAGGATAGATCAAACATTAGCAGCACTGTATATAATGAGTCAAGAGTTAGTGCAGCTGTAGAACTGAAGGCCCATGCCAAATATTTTCAGCCTCTTGAGGGGAATGCGTGTGCTTTCACCACACACACCGGTGTTGGTGTGTGTGGACCATGTTCATTCCTTAGTGATGTGGACACCAAAGAACTTGAAGCTCTCGAACCACTCCACTACAGCCCCGTCGATGTGGATGGGGGCGTGCTCAGCCCTCCGTTTCCTGTAGTCCACGATCAGATCCTTTGTCTTTCTGACATTGGAGGAGAGGTTTTTGTGCTGGCACCATAGTACCAGGTCACTGACCTCTTTATAGGCAGTCTCATCATCGTCAGTTATCAGGCCTACCACCGTCATGTCATCAGCAAAACCCACTGCCAGTTTTTCTATGGACATCTAATCTTACATGCATTTTATTTACATTTATGGAGCTCAATTTCATTTTCTTCCTTGCTAGTATAGTTTTGATACTAAGACTTTGGATTTCAACCGTTATTGATTTTACAGTATTGTCCATTATCACAATTTCCTCATTGATATTTCATCTAATTCAGGTAGAGTGCTGAGAACACTTTCATATTATTTAGCTACAGCAGTGTTGTCCAGAATTATTGGAATGGAAAATGTTATTTGAATAAACTCTCCATGATGGAATAATTTCCCCTGAAAACATGTTTGTATTTCTTCCCCACTATGAAAAAACCCTACAAATTATGAAAACAAACACTTGATATCAGAGTAAGACTTCAGCAGGAAGTCATTGAGAAATGTTTGGTGTGATTGTTGCATTCATAAAGGACCCATTACAGGCAGACCATTCCCTCAGTCAATTGTCATGCGATTTCAGTTTAGCAGAAAGTGATTGGTGAATCAACATTACTTTGTACGGCACAAACATGTATACAGGTGAATTATTTTGGAACAAGATCACCTGAGGAAATCCCCAAATTATGTTAATGATAGTATTTAATCAGAGAAACAGGACAGTGAGTCAGAGCATTTCACAAACCTCAGGAATGAATGGCTTAGGCCAGCCTAATTCTGATATTCTGCCAACAATGGGTCTTTTGACCAATCAGAGGAGATCTCATCAGAAATGGGCTACCTGTGTAAACTTAGCCACATTTACATCGATTTAACTAGCTCTCAAGAACCCAAGGGGGTGTATAACCAGCTTACAGTTGGCTACCCTTTTGGCTTCTCAGCCAATGGTACGGACCACAGCTGCCTCCATGTGAACTACAATCCAGACGCTCTGTTTAAACGCAAATACGCCTCACTTGCAATGCGTTTTTGGAAACCTTTGGAACTTAACTTTCATACAAGCAAGAAAGAATCTTGCAAATACAAAAAAGTACACTTACTCTGCGCAGTTTAGCAAAGTTGCAGCCGGCTACGGCACATGGCACTCCAGATTTCGAGTGTTCCACAAAATACAGCCGGGTGCAACTTTCCTGAACTGCGTACGTTAAGTGTGTTTTGTGTTTGAAAAATTATTTATCGCTTATATGAAAGTATGGTAGCAAATGTTTCCAAAACTATTGTGTGCAGGGCATAGTTGCATTTGCACAGAGCATTTGGGCAGCGCCAGAGAATTCCCCTAAGGCGGCAGACAGCTTTGTGAATATTTAACATTACCGTCTTTTGAATGGGCTAGTGTTTAACAAGCTCATTCAAGTTCAGAAAACCTCATACAAACCTTGTCATTATTATCAAACTTGGAAACAAAATTCTGGTGACACTCACACATACACTACATTACCGAAAGTAGGTGAACACCTGATCGTCGAACATCTCGTTCCAAAATCATGGTCATTAATATGGAGTTGGTCATGATGAAACAGGAAATGGCCTATCCCAAACTGTTGCCACAAAGTTGGAAGCACAGAATTGTCTAGAATGTCATTGTATGCTGTAGCATTAAGATTTATCTTCTCTGGAACTAAGGGACCTGGCCCAAACCATTATTCCATTATTGTAATGACTATGTAATGACTATGTAATGTAATGACTACCATTATAGTTTGCATAGTTCTATATGCAACAATGTTCCATGCTTACAATAGCTTTTATACAGTGGTTGGAAAGTATCAGTAATACATACTGAAATTATAAGACATACAACAGGTGATCATATACAAATTATTTGTAAATTATGTATATGTCTTAAAACATATTTCAACTGGAAACTGCACACAATGAAGACATTAAAAAAAGCTACACAACCATGTTGTTCAGGTTAGTTCATCAGCTCAAGAGGTGCTTCTTTCCAAGGAACTGCACTTTCCTGTCAAATGCCGTCGACCGGATTGGAGCATTGGTTTCATAGAAAGGATTCATTGCAAACTGGAAAAAAGCACAGAATAATGAACAATAATAAATCATCAGAATATGAATTATACATGAAAATACTGTATATAGGAAGGATAACTCACCTTAATGTATAAATCATACACGTCATTGAAGAAGTTTTTGATTCCGTCTTCTTGTCGTACATCATGAAGCATGATGAATCTCATATGTGATGGAGATGGTTAAGGGAATTATGGAACACACACCCTAAATATTTGTCTGAGCCCTTTGTAACAATGATGATTTGTTGAATTCAACACTGTAGACATAATATTTATGTTTTGTTGCAATGTTTCCAGAGGGCTACATAGGTCTCTGTGGATTTGTGGTTGGTGTCTGCCATGAAATTTGTAGGTTGTGGGTTCAATCCCCAGTCAAATCTTGATTTTATTACGATCCCCATTAGCCGATGCCAATGGCGACAGCTAGTCTTACTGGGGTCCGACACATAGCGAAAAATACATTACACACAATATTTTTTTAAATGTATGTAAAGTATTTTAACATGTAGTGTGTGTGTGCATCTCTCAGTTACATATACATGTCCGTACATACACACAAAAAGTAGGTCAAATGGGGGAAAGGCATTGTGACGTGAGGTGTTGCTTTATTTTTTAAACCAGGTTTGCTGTTCTCTATATGAGATGGAAGGGAGCTCCATGCAATAATGTCTCCGTATAATACTGTATGTTTGCTTGAAATTGTTCTGGACCTGGGGACTATGAAAAGACTCCAGGTGGCATGTCTGATGGGGTAAGTGTGTGTGTCAGTGCAGTGTGTAAGTTGACTATGCAAACTATTTGGAATGAACAACACATTAATATTTCTTATAAAAACAAGAAACGATGCAGTCAGTTTTTCCTCAACTCTTAGCCAAGAGAAACTGGCATGCATACTATTGATATTCACCCTCAGATCACAATGAAGAGCAGGACGTGCCACTCTGTTCTGGGCCAGCTGCAGTCTTTCTTTGCAGTACTTGACCATATGACTGAACAATAATCAAGATAAGATTAAACTAGAGCATACAGGACCTGCTTTGCAGAGTGTGGTGTCAAAAAAGCAGAACATCTCTTTATCACAGACAGACCGCTCCCTATCTTTACAACCATTGAATCAATATGTTGTGACCATGACAGTTTACAATCTAAGGTAACACCAAGTAATTAAGTCTCCTCAACAGCCACACCATTCATTACCAGATCCCAAAGACAAAAAAACAGGACCCAATGGTTCTCTGCCTGGCACTCAATATTGGGAGTATGTCCCTGTGATAGACTAGCATCCTATGTAGATTTGAATTGTAGCTGTTGAATCAAGCTGCAGAAACAGGAAATATGCTCCTGCACTATGGACTGTTCTGGCTCAGACAAGGTTACTTACTTACAGTTGAAGTCGGAAGTTCACACACACCATAGCCAAATATATTTGAACTCAGTTTTTCACAATTCCTGACATTTAATCCTAGTAAAAATTCCCTGTCTTAGGTCAGTTAGGATCATCACTTTATTGTAAGAATGTGAAATGTCAGAATAATAGTAGAGATAATTTATTTCAGCTTTTATTTATCTTATCACATTCCCAGTGGGTCAGAAGTTTACATACACTCAATTAGTATTTGGTAGCATTGCCTTTAAATTGTTTAACTTGGGTCAAACGTTCCAGGTAGCCTCCCACAAGCTTCCCATAATAAATTGGGTGAATTTTGGCCCATTCCTCCTGACAGAGCTGGTGTAACTGAGTCAGTGTTGTAGGCCTCCTTGCTCACACACCCTTTTTCAGTCCTGCCCACAAATCTTCTATAGGATTGAGGTCAGGGCTTTGTGATGGCCACTCCAATACCTTGACTTTGTTGTCATTAAGTCATTTTCCCACAACTTTGGAAGTATGCTTGGGGTCATTGTCCATTTGGAAGACAAATTTGTGACTAAGCTTTAACTTAGCTTAACTTTAACTGATGTCTTGAGATGTTGCTTCAATATAGCCACATAATTTTCATTCCTCATGATGCCATCTATTTTGTGAAGTGCACCAGTCCCTCCTGCAGCAAAGCACCCCCACAACATGATGCTGCCACCCTCGTGCTTCATGGTTGGGATGGTGTTCTTCGGCTTACAAGCCTCACCCTTTTTCCTCCAAACATAACGATGGTCATTATGGCCAAACAGTTCTATTTTTGTTTCATCAGAACAGAGGATATTTCTAAAAAAAATAAAAATAATTGTCCCCATGTGCAGTTGCAAACCATAGTCTGGCTTTTTTAATGGCGGTTCTGGAGCAGTGGCTTCTTCATTGCTGAGCTGCCCTTCAGGTTATGTCGATATAGGACCTGTTTAACTGTGGCTATAGATACTTTTGTACCCGTTTCCTCCAGCATCTTCACAAGGTCCTTTGCTATTGTTCTGGGAATGATTTGCACTTTTCGCACCAAAGTATGTTCATCTCTAGGAGACAGAATGAGTCTCCTTCCTGAGCAGTATGACGGCTGCGTGGTCCCATGGTGTTTATACTTGCGTACTATTGTTTATACAGATGACCGTGGTACCTTCAGACGTTTGGAAATTGCTCCCAAGCATGAACCAGACTTTTACAATCTTTTTCTGACGTCTTGGCTGATTTAAAAAAAATTCCCCATGATGTCAAGCAAAGAGGCACTGAGTTTGAAGGTAAGGCCTTGAAATACATCCCCAGGTACACCTCCAATTGACTCAAATTATGTTAATTAGCCTATCAGAAGCTTCTAAAGCCATGACATCATTATCTGTAATGTTCCAAGCTGTTTAAAGGCACAGTCAACTTAGTGTATGTAAACTTTTGACCCTCTGGAAGTGAAATAATCTGTCTGTAAACAATTGTTGGAAAAATGACCTGTGTCATGCACAAAGTAGATGTCCTAACCGACTTGCCAAAACTATAGTTTGTTAACAAGAAATTTGTGGAGTGGTTGAAAAACAAGTTTTAATGACTCCAACCTAAGTGTATGTAAACTTCCGACTTCAACTGTACCTGTAGGTATTCGGTAAAAGCTAGAAAAAGATATGTCCTGCAGTGACAAAGGCAGAGACGAACCACTCGTTGAACTTGTCCACAGTTTTCAGGTACATGTTGTTAGACAGCCACATGTTTTCATCCACCAAGTCGAGGGCTGCATGCGCAATGAACTGGTTCAGATGCCGGTGGTCATCCTGTTTACATATAAGAGACAGAATGGTAATTGAGTGGGCATTACAGTATCCTCTTCTTTTTACTGGATGTGGACCAATATCGCAACACATAGTTATATAGGCTAGCTGCCCCTTTAGACAGTTATCAGGAACACACATATACACGTGTATACATGCATGTATGTACTACACACATATAAATATATATATTATGTTGAGTAAATCATAACGATACATTCCTTTGACTCAGCTTTACCAGCAGGCAAGAATTCCATTTCAAAGACAGGATTATCATGATGCCCAACCATGACAAAATAGAAACTCCCAGACATGTTTCTTTCCAGCAATCTGCAATTTTCTGTGTGAACAGAAATATATACACATTATTGGATAGTAGTAATATGGACACTGGACTTAAATCCTTAACTAGCTATCTAAGTTAGCTTGTAGCTAACGTTAATGTAGCTAGCGTGCTGCAAATACGTGATTATCGTCAAGCTAAACACATTGAAGCAAACGACAAGTCTTAATTTTCATAAAGATCCCATAGGTACGTGCATTTACCTCCAAAGCAATGGTTTTAATATGATAAATCAAATGTGAATTTACCTGTTAAAAACGAGCCTTTCTTTTCCGTAATACCGTCGCTGTTTGATAACGACTTGAAAAGTTGAATATAAAATACATTTGCAATGAAAAGGGATTTAGTCATTTTTCACATCTTATATTACATTTGATGTATGCATATGTAGTAATATATCTGCTAGTTGACTAATGTATTTGTTTTTATTTCTGATTTCAAAGACATAATTGATGCATCATAACTGTGCGACCGGAACTAAAACGATAACGTTGAATTCAAAGCTGTGGGCACTTGGAGAGGACGCCGTTGGTCACTAAGCAGGTCATTTAAACCAGAATACGTTGAAATACGTGCCATAAACTCTAGCTATATACATGTTAGTCGCGTTACAGAGAATTTGGTACTTGTCTCCAGCAAGAAAAATCAGCTAGCAATTATTCGTTGATTGATCCTCTGTTCCCCAATTGAAGACAACATGTCTGTTGCCAAGGAGGAGGCTTTATCCCCAGATGAGCTGAGAAAGAGGCTTTACCAAACCTTTAAGAATCGAGGAGTGCTTGACACACTTAAAGTAAGTATTTACATTAGTATTTAGTATTTTACTACCAAAGACCATTGTTTCCCCCTTTGTCAGACGTTATTTCCTTGTTCTAGACGCAGCTTCGTAATCAGTTGATCCATGAATTGAAGCACCCCATCTTGAGTGGAGAAACTGTTCCCAGGCCAGTCCCTATGAAGTCAGACTCTGTCCTGGTCACCGCTTCTAACAGTCTGGTGGCAGATCATTTGAGGAACTCTGGGTATGAGTACACCCTGTCTGTGTTCTACCCTGAATGTGGCATGGGCAAAGATAAGGTGAGCGCGTTGCACTTATGCTTTGGAGCAGTAACACAGTACTAGGGCTGGGAATTTCCAGGGACATCAACGATACGATATTATCACGATACTTCGATGCTGATACCATATGTATTGCAATTCTCACGATTCTTTATGTATTGTGATTCAGTAATGTGATTCTATTGCGATTCGATGTTCCAAAAATATTGCTCATGATATGTCTGCTGCAGAGGGACAAGAGAGAGCCATGGAAAAAAAGGTTTTGTTCTGTCATGGAAATAAAAGAGCTGACAACAAATTGATTCCCTATTTTAAAAGAAGAACAAGCTCTGCACGTTTTGGTGCAGGTACAGCCAACTAGAGCAAATATAATATTGATATATTGTCAAAATGATAAGATCCTGATATGCAACTATCACTACACACATACCTTATGTTTGGTCCTGTACAATTCATTGTATTATGTTGAAGCTCTGAATGACCCCACTCCAGTAATGTGTGGTCAGCTTTGCTTGTTCTGAACTCTCAGCTACATAATACTCTTTTGTTGACTATGCTCTCATCTACACCCTGCCAGATTTTCACTTCAAGGGACCTTCTTCAACTTATGAAAATCAGCCCGCGGTCACCACTTTACAAATCTCTGGTAATCACATCATCTTGGTAAAATTATACAAAATGATATAATTTGTACCTAATGATGTGAATGATGGTTATTTGTATATTTTTCAACAGGCATCAAGTACACAGAAAGAGAATAAGGGTATGTTGTGTGATGTTTACTTTCATATGCCAAGCCCCCTCTTGTCAGCTTAAGCATCCTGGCATGGCCCTTATTGATGTTTCTTCCAGGTTTCCTGATGAGGCTCTTAATAGAATTAACAGACTGTCATCTGCATGGAGAACGGCGTGATGCTGATACTCAGACCACCAGTACGCCAGCTTATAGAGAATCTCTTGGTAAGCACGAAGCACTCTCAAGTTGACCCAGTATTATAGTAAAATACTGCGTTTACGTTACATTTTAATAACCTTTTGTGTGTGCAGTTGACAAGATGAAAATGATCGATGAGGAGTATGAAGCTCTCCGCTACAAAGGGGACAAGTGGGTGTCCTATGAATCGAAGCTTGCTGCATATCGAACAGAAGTTGAAGCACAGGTTCAAGCCGAAATGAATGCAAAGGTATGACTCTATTTCTCTTCGCCTCTTTATGCATTCTGATGTTCTAGTGTTGGAAATGTTTGCATTGAGAAACATGGTGCTTTTTGCTTCTGCAGCTGCAACATTATAAAGATGTGGAAATTTCCAAAGTGAAGATGGAGGAAAAAGACAAATCTCGCAAAGAGATTTTGCAGCTGAGGCAGGACATGGAGAGGACTTATGAGATGAAGTCGGGGGCATTGATCAATAGGGAGAAGAATGCCATCGATCGATTACAGAAACAACAAGAGGTAGTTGATTCTCTGTTCTCCAATCATCGAGTCAGTGGCCAATTCATGTTTTACTTGGGTCGTTCTATTTTCTTAAACTTTTTGCATTCGGGTGTTGTGTGCTTATGTGATGTTACGCATTACTTTGTATTTCATTTGTGTTTTTCAGATTGAGGAAAAAGACGTCTATATGCAAAGACAAGCTGTGTTGAAAGAGATAGAAACCGTGCGGAATAGAGAAGCTGAGCTGAGGTTAAGGATGGAGGCTTTTGAAAAGTAAGATGAAGTCATATTGCCATACTCATGCTGAATCATTGTCATACTGGGGTTATCAGGGTTGGTTTAGCATGTTACTCACCGAATGCTTATTCACCACAGGACTTGCAAAATACAGGAAGACAAGACCAAGACCATGGAGGAGCTGCTGAGAAGAAGAGAGCTTGCAGTGAAGATGACGGAGGACACCTATGACCAAAAGCTGAAGAATGAGCTTTCAAGGTGTTATGATGGCATTTTGCTAAATGTATCCTACTTGGACTGTTCTGTACTTTTTTTTAAGATGATCGTTACTTGCTCTATCTGTTTGATTTCCCTTCACCTCCCAGCACAGAAGCCATCATTCCATTACTTCTCTCTGCATCCAGAAGGTGGCACTCTTGTGTAGAGCAAAAATATGTATACTCTGACATTCACTTTCATATCCTCTATGCATATTTTGTTCATGTACTGTGTGCTTGGATCCAGTTCATCAGAGACAATTAATTCACCTTCTGATTCAGTTGATAAAAGGGATTGCAGGGATGATACCATACAGTGTATTGTACTGCCTTGAAAATTGGGCTAAGTAGCTTTGAATGCTAATAAGTTTGACTCCCCACATCTATCACCTCTTAAACCCAAAACCACACAGTATTTATTTTTAGATCGTAAATCTGGCTGGTATTGCCAGCTGTCAGTTAGCATTAGTGTAACATGCAGGAGTACTGGTCACAGAGGCTGTATAACAAGCAGTCCAGATGCATGGCTTCTTGAATAGAGCATCTACACAGTGCCAGTATCATAATGTGCTATCATGTCATGGTTTTGGGATAGTTACAGTCTAAGTATAAGAAGTTTGATGTAAGCTAAGCAGTGCATCACTTCAAGAAACGATTATGTTACCGTTACGCTATATTTAAGCAATAAGGCCAGAGGAGGTGTGGTGTATATGGCCAATATACCACGGCTAAGGGCTGTTCTTGGGCACGATACATTGCGGAGTGCCTGGACACAGCCCTTAGGTTTGGTATATTGGCCATATATCACAACCCCGGCTAAGGACTGTGTCAAGGCACTCTGCGTTGCGTCGTGCATAAGAACAGCCCTTAGCCGTGGTATTTTGGCCATATACCACACCTCCTCGGGCCTTAATGCTTAAATATATCATGGCTGTCAGCCAATCAGGATTCAGGGCTCGAACCACCCAGTTTATTACATTGCTGTCTTATATTACTAATATGTAGGCATATGACATTTATGTTACTGTCAGTCATTATTCCATGCTGTTTATGTCAATGCTTACCTTGTATAAATAATTTGTGATTATTTGATATTTCTCTCTGGCTATCAGATATCAGCTTGAGTTAAATGAAGAGTACACCAAAAGGACTGAAAAACTCACAGAGAATGAAAAAAGAAACAAAGGTCTGTATTTTTCCTGTAGGCCGTCTTTATAAACAATGTATTAACTGTTGTGCTTTGTATCATTTTATACAAATGTCTTATCACACATTCATTTTCTCTCAGTGGAGACTATTCGTATGCAGAAGGAGTCGGCTGCAATCGATGCCAAGCTAGAGGAACACAGCAGAGCTTGTGCTGAGTTGAGACGATTGCAGGTAAACTTGGCAACCAATAACACTATAAGGCAGGGTAGCCTAGTGGTTAGAGCGTTGGACTAGTAACTGGAAGGTTGCAAGTTCAAACCCCCCTACCTGACAAGGCGTACATCAATCTTTAAGTCATATCACAGATTCTCAATTGGATTGAGGTCTGGGCTTTGACTATGCCATTCCACCACATTTAAATGTTTCCCCTTAAACCACTCGGGTGTTGCTTTAGTAGTATGCGTAGGGTCATTGTCCTGCTGGAAGGTGAAACTCCGTCCCAGTCTCAAATCTCTGGAAGACTGAAACATGTTTCCCTCAAGAATTTCCCTGTATTTAACGCCTTCCTTCATTCCTTCAATTCTGCCCAGTTTCCCAGGCCCTGCCGATGAAAAACATCCCCACGGCATAATGATGCTGCCACCACCATGCTTCACTGTGGGGATGTAATTCTCGGGGTGATCAGAGGTGTTGGGTTTGTGCCAGACATAGCGTTTTCCTTGCCAAAAAGCTCAATTTTAGTCTCATCTGAACAGAGTATATTCCATATGTTTGGGGAGTCTCCCATATGCCTTTTGGCGAACCCCAAACGTGTTTGCTTGTTTTTTTCTTTTAAGGAATGACTTTTTTCTGGACACTCTTCCGTAAAGCCCAGCTCTGTGGAATGTACTGCTTAAACAAGTAATTTTTTTTCCATTTCACTTCACCAATTTGGACTATTTTGTGTTTCAATTACATGAAATCCAAATAAAAATCTATTTAAATTACAGGTTGTAATGCAACTTAATAGGAAAAACTCCAAGGGGGATGAGTACTTTTGCATGGCACTGTACTATGAGATACACAGACATAACATTTTCACATACTGATTCGGCCCTAACTGTACGCATGCTACTCTCTGTAATTTAGATGGAGCTGGACACGTCCCAGTCTCAGTACTCTCTGCTAACACAGCAGAATGAGCTGCTGAGAGAGAGGCTGGAGACCATGAATGACTACCCCACCCTGAGGCGAGAGAGGGTGGAGCAGCAGGCCCAGCTCAGGCTGCTGATGAAACAGCTGGAGGAAGCTCAGGAGGAGAACCAGCGCCTACGGGCAGGTGAGGAATGGTGGCCTTACCATATGAGATATGCTACTGCCTTCTTTCAGTTTTGCATTGGTGGGCTCAGTCTGGGCGTGTGGGGAACCAGTGAAATTTTCCTTCCCCTTTTTGCTTCCGTTTTAGCCTCTAGCATCTCTCTCTCTTTGACTAGTCCTTTTCTCTAAGAGGGAAACGTTTGTTTTTTTCACTGTCGTTAGTTCAGAGGTTACCTAGTTTAAAGATGCTCTCTATTTTCTGGTCAAACGGAATGTGTTGAGAAATATACAAATAATGCATGAAATTCTTTTCCAACCCAGAGAGGATACAGTATGTCATTTTTGAGGCATTCAAAGGCTTTGTGGTTTGACTGTGTGGAGTCTGTATAGACTCTAGTGGGAAGTATTCAGTCTACTCTGCCCGGCTGGTCTTGGCACCGTGGCACAGTCTTTTTGGATGTGCTCTAGATGACTGTCAATGCGGGACCCTCTCTGCAGTGTTTGTGGCTTTACAGACGGCTCTGTGAAGTGAAAGCAGGGGGGATGTGGGGGTGGAGAGTCCAGGCGACTGCGGAGGAGGAGGGACAGAGGGCAGAGGGCCAATGCTTCATCCCTCTCTGAGGGACACAATGTTCTTCCTGTCAGAGGAGAAGGGTGGATGGGGGACCAATGGGCCGCTCTCTTCCTCACTAACAGTAGGCTTCATTAACCACCGAGTTAGGCTAGTACCATGTGCTCGATAATGTCAACCTCCCAGCACCATCTCAGCCAAACCAATATACTGTAGCTAGCTGAGGAGATTAACTGGAGCGTATCACATAATGTCAGGTGTAAATCAGAAGTTAACGTTTTTGCCACAAAATCTCTCTTGACATTTCTGGGGCATTGTCACAGTGATCTTAAGAAAAGTACTTAACCTAAGCCCATTATAACTTGTCCTTAATTGAAAAGTTAAAGATTGGTAGTTGGATATACTGTACAATGAGTGCTCTAATGTGTAAGCTGTTTGCCGGGATGTTGTGACTCTCCTAGCCGATTGTCTCCCCATAGATCTGGGCAGGCCGTCGGTGGAGCAGCTGGCGCTGCAGACGGAGCTGAGGAGGCTGGAGAGTGCCAGGAGGCTGTCAGAGGAGGAGTTTGATAGCCACAGACAGGTGCTGCAGGCCCAGCTCCACAATGAGGTCAGTGACACAATGCTTCTCTGATAGTGTGGGAAATAATGTGGAGAATAGAGAGACTTCTTCTCTTTAACACACATCTGGCCTGACGTTTAGTTCTTTGTGCTTATGGTTAGGCCTTACATATGAGTTCCGGTCCAATTGGGAGCCTGCATGTCATCTTGCACCTGTTGCAAGGTCTTCTTCTCTGTCTGTAACCCCTTGTTGGCTCTGTCCACCTGTTGGATACTCTTCTTCTCTGTCTATAACCCCTTGTTGGCTCTGTTCACCTGTTGGAGGTGTTCTCTGTCTGTATTAACCCCTTGTTGACTGTACCTGTGTATACCAGGTGGAGCGCTGTGCCCAGTTGAAGGCCCAGCTCATAGATTGTGAGGAGAGGACTCAGTGGATGACCACCCATGCAGAGGACATCAAGATGCAGCTCCGACAAACACAACTAGGTACACTGTCTGTGCATGGTCCCTGTGGCTTATTTTATTTTTTAGACATGGCTAGTCACACTGAATCATGTGTGCATATTGTAGTTCCTTTATCTAGCTCTGCTTCACATCTCTGTATTTTGCATGAAGCCTAGCTTGTGTAGCTTAGCTTGTATAGTAGTCTGCATCTCAATGGTGGCCTTTCCTGACTCTCTTCATTCCTGTTCCTTCACCTGCTCTGATCTTCAAAAGTTGAACAGGTGAAAGCAAGTCCTACAGTAGGCTTTCGATACACTACTTTCGCTTAATCTCTGTTCTCAGATCAGTGCAGATAAAGGAATGGAGGCGAGGAGAGGAACCCACTTCATGATATTGACATGCACCCTTAGCCTTCTCTGAGATCAGTCTACAAATCACTTTCTCCATCTTATCACCTTAAAGTGGTTGGTATTTTGTCTTTGCCCTCATCTTCTCCTCTTTCTCTCCCCATTTCTTCCCCCCCTTCGATCTCTTGATTTCGTGTGTTCTGTGTGATTGCGGTGGGCAGCTCTAGAGAACGAGGTCCTGCGTAACCCTAAGCCCTCCCTAGTGGACCGCTCAGTGCTGGAGCTCAATCCTGATAAACTAGTGCCCCCTGATATCTATGTGGACAGAGGTGTCCTGAGAGCCTGGGTGGCTGGTTATGATGACGTGTGTGAAGCAGGTGTGATGCCCTCTCAAGGGCGCAGGTCTCGCTGGGGGCGGAGCAGCTCCCCAGACTCTGACGCTGAGCTGGTGGCCGGGGCCAAGGCCAGGATCAGAGAGCTGGAGAAGGAGGCGGAGACACTGGAGGAAGCTTACAGGAACTACCAGCAGAGGGCGGTGCACGCCACTGTGTCTCACATGCTGCCCCCGCGATGCCTCTCACCCCAACGAGCACCGGTATCACCCCGCCCTCACTCAACTCAGAGGCAACATATCTCTCACCAACGCCCTCACTCGCCCCAAAGACAACAAGTCCCCCCCCAACCTTGCCCCCACTCACCCCAGCATCCACAAGTCTCCCACAGACCTCTCTCGCCTCAACAACAACCCCCTCCCCAGCGTACCAGAGCCCCCGCCTCTCCCCAACCCAGAGTGACCTTCGCTGAAGACCCGTCCCAGGATCAGTACCCTGGTCCAGGGAGCGGAAGGGACTTCCAGTCTCTGGACTTCAGTGAGGCCCGGTTTTCAGGAGACAGACACCCCCTGGAAGGCACCTCCTCTCCCCACAGGCGCCTGTCTTCCACACCCCTCTCCCTCTCCAGGAGCCAGCTTCACACAGAGCCTGTGGAAGGTAGGAGCGTGCAATCTGTTTTATTGGGTTGTTTCACTTCAAATGGATTTAATATCCCAAGCGCAGTAAATGTGTTTTGGAAATAATTTACTATCATTGCTCGAAACAATGCTTGTCTTGGTGTATAGTTAGTATTTTATATCCCATTCATAACTTGTGAGTCATTGAGTCCGTCCATACCATTGTATTCTGAGTTTTAGTCGACATCTTGTCATCTCCATATTTCCCCCCCTTTGAGCCCTTCCACTTCAAGCATTTTGAAACCCCATATGACAGTGACAGTGCTGAAGCTGTATCTTCTGTTGTTTGCTGCATTTTCTAACTAACAGTTGCTCCCCCTCTCATTCTCAGAGGCTGAGGTATCGTCTGTGGCGTTTCCTGTGCTGTCTCCTGAGAGGCAGCTCTCCCCCCTCCCCCTGCCCCTTGGAGAGGTAGCGTGCTCAGGGGACTTTACCTCAGATCTCTCCCCACCTCGCAGCCCTCAGCTCAGGAGCACTGCACGAGGCCAATGCAGGTAGCACCGGGGGTTCAGCACATGATCGGCATTATAACAATATACTACGATCAGTTCAGTTGTACAGTTGTTTGTTTGTCTGTAGTCCACCACAGGTACAGCAAATCTTCTCCAGTTCCGAGTCAGAGTCTTCCCCTCAGCCTGAGAAGATAACCATTGAAGATCTCACAGAGCCTTTGCCAGGTACTCTTATTCCCAGATCAGTTTCGTTATGTTGTGTTGGTGTCCGTCTTGTTTTTAAAGATGCAGCAGATGACACAACAGGTGCAAGGTATATTCCTGGGGTACTGTGAGGGGGGGGGGGGGGGTGTTCTGTATTGTTTTAATATGTACTTGAAATGGGACCAAAATGACTCCTCCGTCTCTCTTTCTTCAATATGGCGGTTAGTTTCCATGATGATTTCCACTACTGACGACGCCCAATGTACTTCAATTCACATTATGTCGACTATGTGCTGCTACGTGCATTTTATTCTACATTGTCGCCCTTAACTAGTGGGATTTACTTCATAATCAGTCAGCCTTTCCATTCTACCTTGTAAAATACCAAGCACTATAACACCAAGCCGGATTGTGATGGATGTGTCTGTTTCCAGTCGTATTATTACATTCCACGGTATAATCTCTCTTGACCGTAACCATCGAACTGCGGTTCAAATGTCACCTTAATCCGTGGTCGGCAGTTCGCCATACTGTAGTCGGTCTATTAATAACTGCTGTGGCTTGGAGATATCTGAGATGGCAGAAGCCTTCTCTATAGGACGCCAGGCAGAGATGACGCAGCCCTCTGTGCTCCCAGCATGCTTTGCTTCCTAAACATACAGCACCTGTGCGTTTCTCCACTGTAATGCTGTAATACTGGAATCATACCTTGGGAGGGGCAAGGGGGGAGAGCAAACACCTTCAGCACTGCAGGAATGGTGTTGGGATATTGGTTTGTGTTGTTGACCAGTGGCATTGAAATATTCACCTATTTCATTATCAATGATGCATCCAAGGTTTTCTGCGTCTGATGTAGCCGATTGACTGATCCATATTAGATTTGGGAGTGTTTGCCAATCCAGGCATGTTTCACCTATGACTCTCAGTGCTGAATCAGTACCAGCTAACAGAGGGTATGGGCCATACAGTATGCCATATTTCTGCCCATACCAAATGTCCCTCCTAACCCAATGTGTCGCATTCAGTCCCATACTTTTACTGGGGAATCCCATTTAGAATGACTGCTAGACATCTAGTAATACATATCAGTTTAAGGTGGCCTTAATCAGGAATGACTCTTTCCATATATTTACACAGGTCAAATCACTGTAAATCACTGTAACGACAACACCTACTGCTAAATCAGTTACGGCTGCTTTTTAATGTGTGACTGGCCTCCAGAGTGGCCTCTCGCTGGCCTGGCACAATGGTAAGGATGAAGGGCAGCTGATTATGTATTCTGTGTTGGTCCTCCTGGCCTGAGCATAAAGGGCCTCATTGTGACTTTCTTTCTCTCTACCCCCCCCCCCCCCCTCCTCTAGAGCCCAGCCACATTCCAGAGCTGCTCCTGGACACGGCGGGCAATGAGGAGGAGGCCCTTGACGGGCCCCTGACTGTCCCCCCGTCTCGGGCCCCTTGGGACCTCACAGAGGCTCAGCTGCGGGGGGGTGAGTAAGGGAGCACATCCCCTCTCCCTAGAAGAGCACACCCAACTTTTAGACTAACTGATCCGTCACCCCACCCACAATGCAATGGTCATACTCTGCCCATGTTTTATCCAACCTGATGTTTGATAGCTTACCACTATACTGCAATACGGTAGCCCCGTTTTTAAAACCACTGTGCAGGAAGCACCGATTCCGCACATTCTTTTAACTCAAGTGAACCCACTTTGATTTGTAGAAGTTCAACAAACGCTGGATGAACCTGCCAGACAGGAGGAAGAAGAGGAGCTGAGGTGGGAGCGAGAGAGGAGAGAGAGAGAAGAAAAACGACAGCGGGAAAAGGAGGAAGCCCAGGAGAAGGAGCTGAGAGAACTGGAGAGATTGGAGAAAGAAAGGGTGGGGATTAACTTCTAGGCTGTTGCATTGACACATTCACCTCCTTCTATAATGACCTTAACATTGATGGATTGACTTTAGCATTGATGGATAGACCTATCTGTTTCTAAGCTATTGGAAGAAGTGCAGCAGTATGGAGAGGAGGTGGGGGGAGATGAAGAGAAGGAGGAGAGAAGAGGGCAGGAAGAACTGAAGGAGGCAGAAGAGCCTGAGGAGAAAGCCCCGTCCTCGGACAAAGATCCACTCCAGAAGTACCTGAAGATGATCATGGAGCAAAGACGGAGTCCGCATGTACAGGTGCAACACAGTCTCACACACTTTTCTGTCCTCTGAAGTGCGAAGCCCCGTTTTTCTTGTGGAACGGAAGCAGCAGGCGAGTGTATCCAGCGTAGTGTTTGAATTTGTGTTGTTTTTTTTAGATCCCTGCTGGGAGAGAGGAGCCAGAACACAGGAGCCCCGAGGCCAAGAGTTTGTCTGATGAGAAAGATGATAGGTAAGTCTAAACATTTCACAGTGCTTGTGAGAGAGGAGAAGAGCGGGGCGGATTTTAGATATGGCAGAGAGACTGCCAGTGAGGTTCCCTGACTCACTTCACAAGAAAGGACCTCCTCTCCTCTGACATGCCAGTCGTTTGATTTTTAGACCAATTTCTCAAGAACATGTGTTTTTCAATCCTATCCATAGACTACTGTTAATAAACCATTATTCTATTCCTCTTTAGCGTTGCTTTCTCACATGAAGATGCAGATGAGTTCTGGTGAGGTGTCACAGAGTGTGAGTGTGAAAGGTACAATACCGCTGTACGTTTTACTTTGTTGTTTTTAGATGTTTAAGTTGTTTAAATGTCAGTCTTGGTTCATTGACACGAATAAACCTTCGATTTATAAATCACACAGTGCCTCAAAGTGACTTATCGTGTGTACCATGACATTAGGTTCTACGCCCATTTGACATGGAAAATAAATACAGTACATAATTGAGTGGAGTTCATTTTTGTATTTCTTTATTTTCATAAAAACAGTTAACAGGCTTGTTGAGAGAGAGATGTCAGAGGGGATCCCAGTCAGACAGGATGTTGGATTGGTGTCCTCCTGGTGATTGATCAGTAGCCATTTCTATAATTTGTTGGTACTTTATACACAGGAAATGCTGTATAATGAGACTGCATGATCAAAGTCATTCACTTCACATCAGCCATCTTCCTGCAGGCCACTTTAGCGTCTGTTCTACAATATTTCTGAGACCACTTTGTTCACAAAACAAGATGTTGTCAATCAAGACTTACAGTGGCTTAAACTTTGCCTGAACCGTATTCATGGTCAGATTGCCATTTTCAATTATATGGTAATGATTAATATTCATAATACTGTGATGCATTAAGTATCATCTGAAATAAATTCACAAGGAGGCCCTTGACACTCATAGAAAAAAAATGGGGTACACTATTAGGTTACAAAATACTATAGAGGATTCGCATACTTGGAAACGCCTAGGACTACGATGACATACAATGGACATACAATGGATTAATTGGTTCTCTGTTAGAAAAAAGAAAAGGAAACAGGCAAACACTGCCTACGATAGTTGTCAGTACATATGACTACACATCACCTGTATCACTGCAGAAACAGTTTTCTCCTTCATGCAATAATGAATTAACATCAATATCCCTGTGTCTTCTCTACCTAAAAGAAAAAGATTACATCAGTAATTGTCAGTATTTTCACAATTGCATGTCAAAAACAATGCTGAAATGCAATTCAAGAGGTTTTGAAACTTTTTTTTTTTGTTCTTTTTTTAAGTGGTTATATATTCAATAAAAAAACAAAACAAGATTGAAACATCACCAAAAGATTCCTGACTTGTAACATCTTTACATTGTACACATACAAGCACATATTTTGTTTGTAGATCCACATCCTAAGACTGAGTTAGCCTGGATGTAGAAGGGATAACATTCACACATTTCACTTGTACTGTCTAAGTTGTAAGGTCTGCCATGGTAACAAAGCACATCACATTATATCAAATGTTTCGGTACAGACAGATTTTTTTCTCAACCAAGTATAATGGAAGCATCCTGTATCTTGTAGTTATAGGGATGAACATTTAACAGTCGCAAAGGGGAATTTCAAGTCACCTGGGAATTTGGAATGAACTGTGGGAGATCATACACTATACAATAGGAAGCATTTATTCCTCCCAACAATACTTTGAATATACAAGCCCCCTCTGTCCAACCATCCTCACGCTCTATTGTCAAATTTGACATTTATTTTTCATCTCACAAAGACATTAACCATGACATTTTAAATTGCTGCATTTAAAAAAAAAATGATACTAATTATTACCCATGATATCACACTTTGGTGATGTATTAAGATGAGATATTTTGGTCAGTCTAACAGTAGAATTGTTATTGGCACCATTCACTTGCCAGAGTTTAAAAATAAAAATTAAAGTCTAAGAGAAAAAACGACCTTTGCATGTATTTTAGTGTAAGGGATTCCTCCCTTCAAAAAGGACTAAAACTAAAATCTGAAACCACTACGGTTTCGCGTACAGTCACATGGGCACGTGGTTAAGTAAAATACATGTGTATGTAGCTAAAGTAACTACGTAGGCCCACTATTGTACCCCTGAGGGATTTAGTATTTTGCATCATTATTTATGTGACGAATGTAACTAGAATTAGCATTAAACTAAATGTCAGCCCTAAAATAGGAAAACTACTATCAAGAGAAAATTAATCTAAACCTAACATAGTTTTAATGGGCAGAGGGGTAACATAAATTGTCAATGAAGCCAACCAATGCATGTTCTGTTCTACAATGGAATGTTGCTGTGCCTTCATATTTCTCTTCCTTATATTCTCTCCATTCAAAGCCAGGAGGACCAAACTTGTGTGCAATTAAAAACAACACGTTGCACTACTTTAATAGAACTGATGTTGTAAGGCGTTTCATGTTGTGCTATGAAGTGTTATCAAAACCGCATCTTTGATTTAAAAAAAATAATAAAATAAAAATGGATTCTCTTCTCGCTGACACGAACTTCCTGCTCTCCCTTATTCATAAATGGCCAACAGTCAGGCCAGAATCATAACAGAACACTCTAAAAACAAGTTTCACTATTTCTTTACGTTCTTGTGTTAGAATAGTGCAATGTTTCAAGCTTCACCAGCAAAGACCGATTAGGAAGAAAGCAAAAAAAGAACAGATCAAAATAATTTTTCAAAACTGCATATTTTTCTTACTCGACAATTTAGAAAAATAAAAACAAAAATATATTCACATACAAAACACAAAACAGAGGTTTCCGACACGTCTTGGTTAGTTGCAGAAAGCGACATTGATGCTTTAGTTTGTTAGGAGCTGTATTACTGCGCTGCGTGAGGGCAGCTGGCAGGTTACAGGAGCTGTGTGTGTGTGTGTGTGTGTGTGTGTGTGTGTGTGTGTGTGTGTGTGTGTGTGTGTGTGTGTGTGTGTGTGTGTGTGTGTGTGTGTGGTCATAGAGGTGGACGAGGGCGTAATCCTTATGTGTAGGAATTGAGACATTCCTTTGAGCGAGACGTGATGTCGTGCAGCTCCTGCTCTTCCTTCATTTTGATGTCTTGGTAGGCATGCATGTGACTGGCGTCCTTTAGGTAGGCCCAGTTTGCTGAGAGAATCATGAGGAAGTGGATCTGGAAGAGAAGGGTGAGGGTGGATGGCCGGTGAGCATGTCAAGATGCAAAGCAGGCTACAGGAGTCAGAGCTACGTCACACACACATATAACACAACGTTAAGCTGACAACAGACAAACCTGCACAGTAATGTTATATCATTATTATCAACACAACTAACATTACTATTACACTATGAACAAACCATACTACAGAAGAGACATTTTAAAGGGGAGAGGAAGTGGAGTGGGGGTTTTGAGGTTTTGCGTGCAAGCTTGATGAGGATGGTGGTTAGTGAAGGTCAGAGGTTAGTGGGAAATTAGATTGAGACGTGAGATGGAGTCAACCTTATCAACCTGTGTTCTGTCACTGGTACTGTTCTTAGTTAGTGTCTGTCTTTCATTTGACAATAATATAGACCAATAGGTATATTTTGTACACAAAGATTGTTTATTTTGTATAGAAAGAGAAAAATAATAACTACAGTCTTCAAAAATCTTAGGAAATAATTAAATATTTATGAAATGTGGAATATAAGTAATCATAAACAGATTAAGTAATACAAAAAAACTACAAGTAAGCATGCAGGCACAGTGTTAAAAAAAAACAACAGCGGCTCTTTAAACAACTGATTGGCCGTTTCTGGATTCGTCAAAGAAAAAATAATTAAACAAAACATGAAACTATCAGCTGAAGCTAGGAAGGCATCAGATTGCATTAAAAAAAAATCACATTTACTCCTCTAAAATAGGAAAACCTCCTTTATAAAATGTATGAAGCCATAAACTGAGGCTATATACCTTGAGCAAAAAATATACCCCTGGTACTGCCCTTACTCTTCAAAATACTAGTTATATGCGCAGTTATTTTTGAAGTACTACTGTACAACACCGTTCATCTTGTCTATGTCATCTTACAGATGAAGAGTGTCTATATCGTGATACGATTTAGGAGCTAGTTTGTGACAGAAGCTTGTAATACTGACAATTCTCTGTGTAACACTTTGTGGCTTGCACCAAGAAAATACAAAAGTACACATGATCAAACCGAAAACATGAATGGGGAAAGGGCACTATGCCAAGGCTGGGTGGTCCTCGGACAAATTGACCATTAGTAAAAAACAATGTTTTTTTTTCACCCCGAATGTAAGAGCGATAGTCATAGCACTGACTGAAGCCTGAGAACTAAATACAGTATTGTCCTCAGATTAATTGTGTTTTGTCTTCCTCCTCCAAGCCTACTCTACAAAAAGCCTGAGTGCTATTCAATTAAGGGAGTTATTACTGATTTAATGTCCTAATAATATCTTAACATGACCTGGAGAAAAGCATAAACCTGCTAACTATACACCACCCCATTCTGAAGACAACTCTCCTCAGGTACCGTTGAACCTTCCGACAGGCCTATCCCTGGATATCAAATGCTAAAGGACGCATACACTCAGCTATTTACGCTTTAGGTGAATACTAATGGGGAAGATGTTTTTGTCTATGTTCTGTTGGTTTTTAGTTCATGTAGTAAGTGGCTGCTGTCTCTACTCAGTGTAGTGTCATAGACTGTGCTGTGCTGTGTCTCTGAACACCAGTTAAAACTTAGTGCAGCAGTCTTCTCGACTCTTAAACTTCAAAACGGCAAAGTTATAAGTGGTAGCCATCATGTAGATCAGCTGGTGGAAGAGAACAGAATACAGGCGGTAAGAGAACACTCCAGGAACGTGCATGGCTGCCATATTGGCAACAACTGATCTTTCTACGTTCACATTTTTTACGTGTAAAAAATAAGTATTCGTAAAATACGATTGTTTATCACTTTCAGATGTGAGTTAAGTAGAAACGTATGAAACTGTCTTTGGAAGCAATCAGAGAACAAAATGGTCTCCATGGCCTAGACAGAGAATTTTCCTCGACTGTCATACTCATTATTTTCAAAACACCCAAGATGGGACTCTTTGGAAATGGGGTGCCCTTAGTTCAAAGCACTCTGATTTCGTCTACAAATGTTTATATCCTTACAGAGATTCTCCTTGATACTGTATAAACATTGCCACGGTAAGTCTCCACCCTGTGTCCTTTTACCTATAATAAGACCGGGGCCAGGGGCATCTACGGAGATGGTTTACAGCGAATGGGATTGGAGATGTGGGAAAGCCTATGTGTAATCTGCTTTACAGAGGTTACATAAACCATATGGGAAATGAGGAGAGGAGCACTGGATTCATGATCTACAGTCAGATACAAACCGTGCAAGGATAGACTGAGTGGGAGGATGAGAGAGAGAGAGAGAGGTGAGCTTACCAGAGCAATGACGGTGGCCCCGGCTCCAGCGCATGCTACAATGTACAGGTGGTAGGACAGGTAGAACTGAAAAAGACAAGAAAAAACAATGATTTATGTGAATGAACACAGTACCACAGTACGGTAACTTACATTTACATTTGAGTAATTTAGCAGAAGCTCTTATCCAGAACGATTTACAGTTAGTGCATTTATCGTAAAATAGCTAGGTGAGACAACCCCATATCACAGTCATAGTAAGTACATTTGTCCTCAATAAAGTACCCGTCAGCAAGTTAAAAAAAGACAAGTGCGAGTGTGTTCAAGAAAGGAAGGGGTGGTTTTTTGTTTCGTTTTTCTCATTGTGAATACAATTTGTTGCGCCTCTGCGGCCCCCAAACACTTAATATAGTTGTGAGCGCATGAATCTCAAAGTAATGACACCAAACAATAGACAGTATGTCACCTGTGAATGAATGACTCCGAATTAGAGGAGAAGAAGCCTTACCTCACTAGTATTACAGATGTCTCCTAGTGTGGACCCACAAGCCTTGCCTGGTGTAGCGTTCCATGGGATGATACCTGCAGACAGTCGTTAAAGGTTCATATTTACACTGAGCAAATTCTTCACATCACGTCTTCATAAAACATGTTCCTAGAATTCAGATAGTCATGCAGTAAATGAATCAGAGTTCAATCGTTAATGGCCCACAGTCACATATCACATTACAATTTACAGAATGGTTGCAACTTCAAATCACCATTAAAATGTCATAATTGGAGAGTTGAGTGTATTAAAGCTGCAAAACGCGACACACTGAACATTATGATGTCTTATCGCTGCCATAAAACTCTGCCTGAGAGGAGACAGGGAGGCAATCGAGCTGTAGAAAAGATGCCACACGTGCTTTGTTATCCTATTAGTTATTTATCCCACTACCATCTTGGCTCTCAGCCACTATGGTGAAATAAGGGTCATATTCAGTAAAGCACACCGTAACAAAACGTTTAAAAGAAAAAAATACACGTTTCTTATTGGACAAGTTTAGGTAGTCCCTCCTTAATTTCAGTCTGTTTTCTTTCACATGGTGCCTAATGAAGATTACCCTGACTGTGACTGAGGCATTCTCTTACCGTATTGACGGACGTCCACGCAGATAGAGTCCACATTGGTGAAGTTGGCGACTGGTGACCTCATGGCGGCACAGGTGGACCACATGTTGTAGAAGAGGAAGACGGGCACGGCGGAGAAACCAAACACTCCCAGCCAGGCAATACCCAGGATGTAGGTCAGGAACACAAACTGAGAGGACAGACAGACACAGACACACAGACACACAGACACACACACACATAGCATCCTATTAGCATTAGGCAGAAGGGAATCATAATCATAAACATTTTCACAGCCTATTTGACAAGTAGGTCTTTAAGGGAGGGACTGTTTATGTGTCCAATTGCAACAATATTTTCTCATTATGGTTTTCATCAACTTGCTTGATTGATCGCATCTACCCAGGATTAAAACATAATGTGGTTTGGTGGAAATACTTTAAAAAAAAAGTTTTTTTCAATCTTGTTGACAAAAGGGTTTGATAGCCAGTTAAGACTGCAGTGAGTTGGTTATTTGTGTTTTGTGTAAGTTCAGCGCATGGAAACCACAGTCCAGTGGTGTTGATAGTGACGTACCATCCCACTAATACAGCGCCCGCAAATGGTGGTCTTGAACTCGCTGTGCAGCTCCTTGACAGCGCTGGTGGTGTAGAAGCCCTCGGCCAGCAGGATGATCCCATAGAGGAAGAAGAAGGAGGCGATGCCATAGATGACGTACTGCATCAGCTGTATTCTGTATGGGATCAAATCACACATAAACCACCTCAGTGTCCCGTGCGTGATCAAAGACACAGAGCTGAATTAGTTTACATTAGTCTTGGGTTGGAAAACTGCAACCTATACCATTCATTCTGTGAAAATCTTGAAATCATTTACAACTTTGGCTGATGAACTGTAAACCGATGTCTTCGAGTGAGGATGACTGACTCAGTTCCCCCCCCCCCAAAAAGGAGAAGCAGTCCCAAACCCTTAACACAGCCTGGACAGATGACAGGTGATACATGCCTGGGGAAATAATCTGCTAAAAGACCGATCGGCCTGCTAGACATCTTCAATGAAACAGTGCACTCAGAGACTCCCCTTTCAACCTCAACACAAAACACATGCTCTGTCCTGTCCTCTCGCTCCTCTGTTTTTCTCCTTAGACTAATGGATCCAGATAAGAAGAGCTCCATATTAGGCTTTGTCTCCAGGATGAGGTTCAGACAGGGGATATAATCAGCTAAAAATAGTCGCCGTGATGAGCTCATTGAAGAAAGAACATATCTATATAAAAGTACTTGTAATTTATGGATTGGGTTTATCTATGCTTACACTAGGAGGCTCAGCTTATTTAGATAAAAGGGGTTGATGTACAAGTCAAAAGTTTGGACACACCTACTCATTCAAGAGTTTGTCTTGATTTTTTATATTTTCTACATTATAGAATAATAGTGAAGACATCAAACAAATCAAAATATATTTTAGATTTTTAGATTCTTCAAAGTAGCCAGCCTTTGCCTTGATGACAGCTTTACACACTCTTGGCATTCTCTCAACCAGCTTCACCTGGAATGTTTTTCAAAACAGTCTTGAAGGAGTTCCCACATATGCTGAGCACTTGTTGACTGCTTTTCCTTCACTCTGCGGTCCAAGTCATCCCAAACCATCTCAATTGGGTTTAGGTCGAGTGATTGTGGAGGCCAGGTCATCTGATGCAGCACTCCATCACTCTCCTTCTTGGTAAAATAGCCCTTACACAGCCTGGAGGTGTGTTTTGGGTCATTGTCCTGTTGAAAAGCAAATGATAGTCCCACTAAGCGCACACCAGATGGGATGGAGTATCGCTGCAGAATGCTGTGGTAGCCATGCTGGTTAAGTGTGCCTTGAATTATAAATAAATCACTGGCAGTGTCAGCAGCAAAGCAACCCCACACCATCACACATCCTCCTCCATAATTCACGGTGGGAACCACACATACGGAGATCATCCATTCACCTACTCTGCGTCTCACAAAGACATGGCTGTTGGAACCAAAAATCGAAAATTTGGACTCATCAGACCAAAGGACAAATTTCCACCAGTCTAATGTCCATTGCTCGTATTTCTTGGATCTTATTCTTCTTATTGGTGTCCTTCAGTAGTGGTTTCTTTGCAGCAATTTGACCATGAAGGCCTGATTCACGCAGTCTCCTCTGAACAGCTGATGTTGAGATGTGCCTGTTTACTTGAACTCTGGGAAGAATTTAACTTATCCTCTGCAGCAGAGGTAACTCTTAGTCTTCCTTTCCTGTGCCGGTCCTCATGAGAGCCAGTTTCATCATAGAGCTTGATGGTTTTCACAACTGCACTTAAAGAAACTTTCAAAGTTCTTGAAATATTCTATATTGACTGACCTTCACGTCTTAAAGTAATGATGGACTGTCGTTTCGCTTTGCTTATTTGAGCTGTCCTTGCCATAATAAGGACTTGGTCTTTTACCAAATAGGGCTATCTTCTGTATACCACCCCTACCTTGTCACAACACAACTGATTGACTCAAATGCATTAAGAAGGAAAGAAATTCCACAAATGAACTTTTAACAAGGCACACCTGTTAATTGAAAAGTGTTCCAGGTGACTACCTCGTGAAGCTGGTTGAGGGAATACCAAGAGTGTGCAAAGCTGTCATCAAGGCAGCAGGGTAGCCTAGTGGTTAGAGCGTTGGACTAGTAAACGAAAGGTGGCAAGATTGAATCACCGAGCTGACAATGTGAAAAACTGTCGTTCTACCCCTGAACAAGGCAGTTAACCCACTGTTCCTAGGCTGTCATTGAAAATAAGAATTTGTTCTTAACTGACTTGCCTAGTCAAATAAAAAAAGGCAGAGGGTGGCTACTTTGAAGGATCTCGAATATAACACTTTTTTTGGTTACTACATGATTCCATATGTGTTGTTTCATAGTGTTGATGTCTTCACTATTACTCTACAATGTAGGAAATAGTAAAAATAAAGAAAAACCCTTGAATGAGTAGGTGTGTCAAAACTTTTGTGGAAAAAAATGTGTTTCAAGATATCGCTGTAGACATACAGTCACTGTGCTACTGCAGATAGCATCAGGATGTATAGGTTTCGGGATGAGGTGGGATCCAATAGTATCTAATTGCTGCCCTACTCTGACCATACAGTAGGATACTGATGGTTAGCCAGACCCTACTTCTAGATCGTGTTTCATGGTCAGGTTATGGTCTACAAATCCTAACCATACTCATGGGGTCAGTATAAAGAGGTGCGGTTACTCACACGTCGGTCAGCATGGCGTGGTCAGAGGTGATCTTGGAGAAGTGGTTTTCCAGGATGCTGATGGTGCCGGTGAGGGCCACATGGCCACAGCCACAGAACAGGGCCACGCCAGAGAAACACAGGATCGTAGCCACCAGTGACGCATACGGCACCCCACCTAAACACTTGATGCAGCACTCAAAGCAACCTACATGGAGACACAGATTGAGAGAAACAGAGTGTGAGATCAGTCATTTATTGAAATCATCATTCACTAGTTCAAGTCAAGTTGTTTTCTTTCTGACATTCTCTTTAAATTCTTTGGTGAACTTTTTGCTGTAGGCTGCAGTGTAACAGTGACACGTCCATATAAGGAGGTTGTGTTTCACTCTATAATACACAGAAGAGCTGAAGTATTGGTGCACAACGCATTTAAATCATATACATAGCCATCTTTGCAGTAATGAGCTTAGGGAGACGTTTCAAGTTCAACTCACTGAAACATTCAAATGAGCTGTTGCATAACCAACGACAGCACAGTAGAGGTCATTTAATTATTCATTATTCATCGGAACTCAATAAGAACATGTACTGACTTTCTCAACCTCCTCCAAAGGACTCATCACCACGGAATCCTCATCTACCAATACACTGCAAAACAATGAACACACACTGCCAAAACACACTCCTCATCAGACATAGAGTGGAGAATGGAGTGGAATTTTGATGACGATTTATGATGAGTGACGGTTGATCATACATTGATTATCATGCTAGAATGAGACTGAACGTTATCGTTGCCACTTAGTAGGGTCATCTAGCTGTGTCTGCCTGTGCAGCCAGCGAGAGCAGCCTGTCCTGACTATTCATCGCTAGAATTAAAGTGCACTAATGGGAGGCAGACAGGTCACTACTGGGCTGTGGAAGCCAGCCAAACCCTAATGGAAATCAATGGCAATTCATAATGGCAGAATTAAGTGACCGGATGAGTTGTACAGTAGAATCCATCTCCTCTACTACATTATGGTACACAGTGCCCTTGGAAAGTATTCAAACACCATGACTTTTTCCAAATTTTGTTACGTTACAGCCTTATTTTAAAATGCAATAAATCATTTTTTCCCCTCATCAATCTACCCCATAATGAAAAAACAAAAACATGTTTTTAGTATTTTTTGCGTATTTATCACAAATAAAAAACGGAGCACATTTGCTCCGTACTTTGCTGAAGCACCTTTGGCAGCGATTACAGGATCAAGTCTTCTTGGGAATGATGCTACAAGCTTGGCACACCTACATTTGGCCAGTTTCTCCTATTCTTCTCTGCAGATCCTCTCAAGCTTTTTCAGGTTGGATGCGGAGCATCGCAGCACAGCTATTTTCAGGTCTCTCCAGAGATGTTCGACCAGGTTCAAGTCCGGGATCTCGCTGGGCCACTCAAGAACATTCAGAGACTTATCCCCAAAGCCACTCCTGCATTGTCTTGGCTGTGTGCTTAGGGTCGTTGTCCTGTTGGAAGGTGAACCTTTGTCCCAGTCTGAAGTCCTGAGTGCTCTGGAGCAGGTTTTCATCAAGGATCTCTCTGTACTTTGCTCCGTTCATCTGTCCCTCGATCCTGACTAGTCTCCCAGGTCCTGCCGCTGAAAAACATCCCCACAGCATGATACTGCCACCACCATGCTTAACCATAGGGATGGTACCAAATCAAATCAAATTGTATTTGTCACATACACATGGTTAGCAGATGTTAATGCGAGTGTAGCGAAATGCTTCTGCTTCTAGTTCCGACAATGCAGTAATAACCAACAAGTAATCTATTCTAACAATTTGACAACAGCTACCTTATACACACAAGTATAAAGGGATGAAGAATATGTACATAAGGATATACAGTGCCTTGCGAAAGTATTCGGCCCCCTTGAACTTTGCGACCTTTTGCCACATTTCAGGCTTCAAACATGAAGATATAAAACTGTATTTTTTTGTGAAGAATCAACAACAAATGGGACACAATCATGAAGTGGAACGACATTTATTGGATATTTCAAACTTTTTTAACAAATCAAAAACTGAAAAATTGGGCGTGCAAAATTATTCAGCCCCTTTACTTTCAGTGCAGCAAACTCTCTCCAGAAGTTCAGTGAGGATCTCTGAATAATCCAATGTTGACCTAAATGACTAATGATGATAAATACAATCCACCTGTGTGTAATCAAGTCTCCGTATAACTGCACCTGCACTGTGATAGTCTCAGAGGTCCGTTAAAAGCGCAGAGAGCATCATGAAGAACAAGGAACACACCAGGCAGGTCCGAGATACTGTTGTGAAGAAGTTTAAAGCCGGATTTGGATACAAAAATATTTCCCAAGCTTTAAACATCCCAAGGAGCACTGTGCAAGCGATAATATTGAAATGGAAGGAGTATCAGACCACTGCAAATCTACCAAGATCTTGCCGTCCCTCTAAACTTTCAGCTCATACAAGGAGAAGAATGATCAGAGATGCAGCCAAGAGGCCCATGATCACTCTGGATGGACTGCAGAGATCTACAGCTGAGGTGGGAGACTCTGTCCATAGGACAAAAATCAGTCGTATATTGCACAAATCTGGCCTTTATGGAAGAGTGGCAAGAAGAAAGCCATTTCTTAAAGATATCCATAAAAAGTGTTGTTTAAAGTTTGCCACAAGCCACCTGGGAGACACACCAAGCATGTGGAAGAAGGTGCTCTGGTCAGATGAAACCAAAATTGAACTTTTTGGCAACAATGCAAAACGTTATGTTTGGCGTAAAAGCAACACAGCTGAACACACCATCCCCACTGTCAAACATGGTGGTGGCAGCATCATGGTTTGGGCCTGCTTTTCTTCAGCAGGGACAGGGAAGATGGTTAAAATTGATGGGAAGATGGATGGAGCCAAATACAGGACCATTCTGGAAGAAAACCTGATGGAGTCTGCAAAAGACCTGAGACTGGGACGGAGATTTGTCTTCCAACAAGACAATGATCCAAAGCATAAAGCAACATCTACAATGGAATGGTTCAAAAATAAACATATCCAGGTGTTAGAATGGCCAAGTCAAAGTCCAGACCTGAATCCAATCGAGGATCTGTGGAAAGAACTGAAAACTGCTGTTCACAAATGCTCTCCATCCAACCTCACTGAGCTCGAGCTGTTTTGCAAGGAGGAATGGGAAAAAAATTAAGTCTCTCGATGTGCAAAACTGATAGAGACATACCCCAAGCGACTTACAGCTGTAATCGCAGCAAAAGGTGGCGCTACAAAGTATTAACTTAAGGGGGCTGAATAATTTTGCACGCCCAATTTTTCAGTTTTTGATTTGTTAAAAAAGTTTGAAATATCCAATAAATGTCGTTTCACTTCATGAATGTGTCCCACTTGTTGTTGATTCTTCACAAAAAAATACAGTTTTATATCTTTATGTTTGAAGCCTGAAATGTGGCAAAAGGTCGCAAAGTTCAAGGGGGCCGAATACTTTCGCAAGGCACTGTATGAATGAGTGATGGTACAGAACGGCATAGGCAAGATGCAGTAGATGGTATCGAGTACAGTATATACATATGAGATGAGTAATGTAGGGTATGTAAACATTATATTAAGTGGCATTGTTTAAAATGGCTAGTGGTACAATTTTTACATGTGTGGCAGCAGCCACTCAATGTTAGTGGTGGCTGTTTAACAGTCTGATGGCCTTGAGATAGAAGCTGTTTTTCAGTCTCTCGGTCCCTGCTTTGATGCACCTGTACTGACTTCGCCTTCTGGATGATAGCGGGGTGAACAGGCAGTGGCTCGGGTGGTTGTTGTCCTTGATGATCTTTATGGCCTTCCTGTGACATCGGGTGGTGAAGGTGTCCTGGAGGGCAGGTAGTTTGCCCCCGGTTATGGGGCAGACCGCATCACCCTGGACCAATTCAGTTGTGTGCGTGATGTGTACGCCAAGGAACTTAAAACTTTCTACCCTCTCCACTACTGTCCCGTCGATGTGAATAGGGGGGTGCTCCCTCTGCTGTTTCCTGAAGTCCACGATCACCTCCTTTGTTTTGTTGACATTGAGTTTGAGGTTATTTTCCTGACACCACACTCCAAGGGCCCTCACTTCCTCCCTGTAGGCCGTCTCGTCGTTGTTGGTAATCAAGCCTACCACTGGAGTGTCGTCTGCAAACTTGATGATTGAGTTGGAGGCGTGCATGGCCATGCAGTCGTGGGTGAACAGGGAGTACAGGAGAGGGCTCAGAACGCACCCTTGTGGGGCCCCAGTGTTGAGGATCAGCGGGGTGGAGATGTTGTTACCTACCCTCACCACCTGGGGGCGGCCCATCAGGAAGTCCAGTACCCAGTTGCACAGGGCGAGGTCGAGACCCAGGGTCTCGAGCTTGATGACGAGTTTGGAGGGTACTATGTTGTTAAACGCTGAACTGTAGTCGATGAACAGCATTCTCACATAGGTATTCCTCTTGTCCAGATATGTTAGGGCAGTGTGCAGTGGGGTTGCGATTGCGTCGTCTGTGGACCTATTGGGGCGGTAAGCAAATTGGAGTGGGTCTAGGGTGTCAGGTAGGGTGGAGGTGATACGGTCCTTGACTAGTCTCTCAAAGCACTTCATGATGACGGAAGTGAGTGCTACGGGGCGGTAGTCGTTTAGCTCAGTTACCTTAGCTTTCTTGGGAACAGGAACAAATGTGACCCTCTTGAAGCATATGGGAACAGCAGATGGGGATAAGGATTGATTGAATATGTCCGTAAACACACCAGCCAGCTGGTCTGCGCATGCTCTGAGGACGCGGCTGGGGATGCCGCCTGGGCCTGCAGCCTTGCGAGGGTTAACACGTTTAAATGTTTTACTCACGTCGGCTTCAGTGAAGGAGAGTCCACAGGTTTTGGTAGCGGGCCGTGTCAGTGGCACTGTATTGTCCTCAAAGCGAGCAAAGAAGTTGTTTCGTCTGTCTGGGAGCAAGGCATCCTGGTCCACGACGGGGCTGGTTTTCTTTTTGTAATCCGTGATTGACTGTAGTCCCTGCCACATACCTCTTGTGTCTGAGCTGTTGAATTGCAACTCTACTTTGTCTCTATACTGACGCTTAGCTTGTTTGATTGCCTTGCGGAGAGAATAGCTACACTGTTTGTATTTGGTCATGTTTCCGGTCACCTTGCCCTGGTTAAAATCAGTGTTTCGCACTTTCAGTTTCACGGGAATGCTGTCATCAATCCACGGTTTCTGGTTGGGGAATGTTTTAATAGTTGCTGTGGGTACGACATTGCCAATGCACATGCTAATGAACTCGCTCACCGAATCAGCGTATTCGTCAATGTTGTTGTTTGACGCAATGCGGAACATATCCCAATCCACGTGATCGAAGCAATCTTGAAGCGTGGAATCAGATTGGTCGGACCAGCGTTGAACAGACCTGAGAGCAGGAGCTTCCTGTTTTAGTTTCTGTCTATAGGCTGGAAGCAACTAAATAGAGTCGTGGTCAGCTTTTCCGAAAGGAGGGCGGGGGAGGGCCTTATATGCGTCGCGGAAGTTAGAATAACAATGATCCAGGGTTTTACCAGCCCTGGGTTTTACCAGCCCTGCCAAGTTTCCTCCAGACGTGACGCTTAGCATTCCTGACAAAGAGTTCAATCTTGGTTTCATCAGAACAGAGAATCTTATTTCTCATGGTCTGGGAGTCTTTAGCTGCCTTTTGGCAAACTCCAAGCGGACTGTCATGTGCCTTTAACTGAGGATTGGCTTCCGTCTGGCCACTACCATAAAGGCCTGATTGGTGGAGTGCTGCAGAGATATTTGACAGTGCATGTCAGAGTTAAAACCAAACCATCAATAGAGGAACTCTAGAGCTCTGTCAGAGTGACCATCGGGTGGGTTCCTGGTCACCTCCCTGACCAAGACCCTTCTCCCCCAATTGCTCAGTTTGGCCGGGCGGACAGCTCTAGGAAGAGTCTTGGTGGTTCCAAACTTTTTCAATTTAAGAATGATGGAGGCCACTGTATTCTTGGGGACCTTCAATGCTGCAGACATTTTTTGGTACCCTTCCCCAGATTTGTGCCTCGACACAATCCTGTCTCGGAGCTCTACGGGCAATTCCTTTGAACTCATGGCTTGGTTCTTGCTCTGACATGCACTGTCAACTGTAGGACCTTATATAGACAGCTGTGTGCCTTTCCAAATCATGCCCAATCACTTGACTTGACCTCAAGGGTAATCAATGGAAACAGGATGCACCTGAGCTCAATTTCGATTCTCATAGCAAAGGGTCTGAATACTTATATAAATAAGGTATTAATGTTTTTATTGTTAATACATTTGCTAAAATGTCTAAAAACCTGTTTGCACTTTGCCATTATGGGGTATTGTGTGTAAATTGCTGAGTTTTCTTTTTTTATATATCCATTTTGGAATAAGGCTGTAACAAAACAAGATGTGGAAAAAGTGATGGTTTCTGAATACTTTCCGCAGGCACTGTAGCCTATTTGGTACAGACGCAGTGCCTCTTAGACAGACAGTATGTAAACAGACCACAATGTGTTGCCAATAAAATCCACATGTTTGTCTCGAAGGATGTTGTATTTCAAACAGCAGGCTGTAGATTTATAGCATGGCCTGGTCCTGGTTGGAGAGTGAGCTGCATATGTGAAGGCCTTACTAATGTGTGTTCCATAAAACTGTATATAGATTCATAGATTCAATTCATAGATTCACATTGATTTGTTCAAGTGTGGAAAATTGTGTTACAGACAACTGTTTTCTCCATTGGATATGGCCTGAACGGAGGCTGACTTACTGTCAGTGGACATGGCAATCAATAAATGCCCAGCCATGTTTCAGCAGAACATAAAAAGCCCATTGTTGCATGTTCTAGAGACGACTCCAATGCAGAAGTCTGAGATACGAGAGACGAGGCAGAATATGCCGATCAAAATCCAAACCCCTTCCATGAGGTGGGAATCCTGAAAGTGTGTTTGTGTTTGTCCTCTTTCTCTGGCGACAAAGGAAATGAGACAGATATATTAAAGCCAGAACAGAGCCACTCAATAGTTGTGTGTTAACAGAAAGTTCATCCCGTAGCCTTTTGTGTCACACAGAGGGATAAAAACATTTTTGTCCCAGGGGTTGGTGAATAACAGTTGCCATGGCAGTGCATTAAACACAACCCAGTGAGGGTGCTCGAGGCGAGGCGGAGCACATTTCCCACATAGACACACATGGCAGGCAGGACCAGCAGGATATAGAGCTCAGCCACAGTGTTGGTCATCTATCATCCATTGCTGTCAGGTAGGCCTATGTCTGATCTTGGGGGAAATAAGTTGGCTTTCACTCCAAGTCATGGAGGTCATGTGTCATGAAAACCAATCAACCAACCAACCAACCAATTAACACAATCAACCAGTGAATCCAATCCCCCTCCTAAAGTGACAAATATCACTGCTGATGGGGAGCGTGACAAAGACTGAGCTGCATAACAAAATCATTATTGTGTCAAATAGACAGTTGAGTGACAGAAGCAATAGCAACGTTCCAACTAACATATTATGAAATCACTGGAGCTCAATCAATAGTGGCACGTCTTGGTTGAAATGCGGACATGATGGCTTTAATAAGTGTCTGTTTGCTGTAAAGACGAGCCTCTGTCCATATCATATCACACATTAGGCTTACACCAGAATGGCTAACACCAGAGAGCACATCAAATCAAATCAAATTGTATTTGCCACATGCTCCTACTCACTCATGATATCATATTCCACTTTACATATACTGTACATCTCATGCCCTGATATTATTAGATCGAACCATGAAGGGAAACATTCGTCACCAATCCATCACAATTTTTAACACATGACTGAACCAAGGGAAACCTATAGCATCCATTCACCTTTGCCCCTAAGCTGCCAATTAGAAGTCAGGCACTCTGTCTATCAGCTTTGCCCCAGTGGCCTACATCCCCTGTTGCCTGTCCTGTACTGTGAGAGAGAAGGTCAAGCTGCAATATCAACATCTAACTAGGTCCATAGAGAGAGAGAGAGAGAGAGAGAGAGAGAGAGAGAGAGAGAGAGAGAGAGAGAGAGCAGCATGATTTGAGACCTGTTGCCACAAGAAAAGGGCAACTAGTGAAGAAATAACAATTGTAAATACAACCTATATTTGTTTATTTATTTTCCCTTTTGTACTTTTTTAACTATTTTCACATTATTTGAAATGTTTTTATTATTCTGGAACTTTTGTGAGTTTAATGTTTACTGTTAATTTTTTATTGTTTATTTCACTTTTGTTTATTACAGTGCCTTCCAAAAGTATTCATCCCCCTTGGCGTTTTTCCTATTTTGTTCCATTACATCCTGTAATTTAAATGGATTTCTTTTTGGATTTCATGTAATGGATATACACAAAATAGTCCAAATTGGTGAAGTGAAATGAAAAAATATATATATTTTAAAAAATGCAACAAAAAAACAACAACTGAAAAGTGGTCGTGTATATGTCTTCACCCCTTTTGCTATGAAGTCCCTAAATAAGATCTGGTGCAACCAATTACCTTCAGAAGTCACATAATTAGTTAAATAAAGTCCACCTGTGTGCAATCCAAGTGTCACATGATCTCAGTATATATACACCTGTTCTGAAAGGCCCCAGATTTTGCAACACCACTAAGCAAGGGGCACCACCAAGCAAGCGGCACCCTGAAGACCAAGGAGCTCTCCAAACAGGTCAGGGACAAAGTTGTGGAGAAGTACAGATCAGGGTTGTGTTATAAACAAATATCTGAAACTTTCAACATCCCACATAGCACCATTAAATCCAGTATTAAAAAATGGAAAGAACATGGCACCACAACAAACCTGCCAAGAGAGGGCCACCCACCAAAACTCATGGACCAGGCAAGGAGGGCATTAATCAGAGAGGCAACAAGGAGACCAAAGATAACCCTGCAAAGCTGTACACCAGAAATTGGAGTATCTGTCCATAGGACCACTTTAAGCCGTACACTCCACAGAGCTGGGCTTTACGGAAGAGTGGCCAGAAAAAAAGCCATTGCTGAAAGATAAAAATAAGCAAACACGTTTGGTGTTCACCAAAAGGCATGTGGGAGACTCCCCAAACATAGGGAAGAAGGTACTCTGGTCAGATGAGACAAAAATGTAGCTTTTTGGCCTTCAAGGAAAACGCTATGTTTGGCGCAAACCCAACACCTCTCACCACCACGAGAACACCATCCCCACAGTGAAGCATGGTGGTGGCAGCATCATGCTGTGGAGATGTTTTTCATCAGCAGGGGCTGAGAAACTGGTCAGAATTGAAGGAATGATGGATTGCGCTAAACACAGGGACATTCTTGAGGGAAACCTGTTTGTCTTCCAGAGATTTGAGACTGAGGAGGGGGATTCACCTTCCAGCAGCATAATGACCCTAAGCATACTGCTAAAGCAACACTCGAGTGGTTTAAGGGGAAACATTTAATTGTCTTGGAATGGCCTAGTCAAAGCCTAGACCTCAATCCAATTGAGAATCTGTGGTATGACTTAAATATTACTGTACACCAGTGGAACCCATCCAACCTGAAGGAGCTGGAGCAGTTTTGCCTTGAAGAATGGGCAAAAATCCCAGTGGCTAGATGTGCCAAGCTTATAGAGACTTACCCCAAGAGACTTGCAGCTGTAATTACTGCAAAAGGTGGCTTGACAAAGTATTGACTTTGGGGGGTGAATAGTTATGCACACTCAAGTTTTATTTTTTTCTGTCTTATTTCTTGTTTAATTTCAATATCAAACATATTTTGCATCTTCAAAGTGGTATGCATGTTGTGTAAATCAAATGATACAAACCCCCCAAAAATCTATTTTAATTCCAGGTTGTATGGAAACAAAATAGGAAAAATGTAAACATATGTTTCCCTTGCCAATAAAGCCCCTTGAATTGAAATTTAATTTAATTGAGAGAGCGAGACAGAGAGAGAGAAAGTGGGGCGGGGCGGGGCGGGGGGCATCGGTGATTAAAGACCACAAATCCAATCAATTTACCATCCATTTGATAAGAGGTCCTTTAACAACAATGGCCTGACCTGAACTGCTTTCAATTCCCAGAACACAATAGTTCAACTGGAAAGGTATTGTACTGTACTCTACCGTCCTACAGTATTCTGTCATCTGACCTCTGTCCCCTCAACACTGACTGTGATGCTATTACACCTTGGAGTGCTGTTAAACACCACTCCTCACACACACACAACACTCCTTTTCTCTCCATGGAGAAGCTTTGTGCCTCTCTCCTAAGGTGTTGTGTTTAATTACTCTATAAATCGGAGGTGGTGTTTTCTCAGCTGGAGTAACATTCGCCATGCTGTTGGCTGGATTGTGTGTTACGTCTAACCCTAACCCTGAAACAACACTGGCACCAAGACAGGCCCACTGACATGGTTTAGCGTTTAACCACCACAATAATACCACTCTATTTACATAGAACCACTATAAAGGACTTATTCTTTGGTGCATGAGTCGGAGGAAATTGAAAAAACATAATCTATCGCCTACGCAGATCCTCAATGGGTCCTTCACAAAGGACCATAGAGAGGGCTGTCTGGATTGACCATCATGCATCATGTTTGCATTATGTGGTATTAATCTCTTCTTATCTCTTCTCGTCTCTGCAGAGACTCATTCAGTGCAGAGGAGTAATAATATCCGGCACTGATTATGGATGTGAGATAGGAGGTCCCCTATGGGTAAGTCGTTTAGCACCGTGATGGGCAGTAAAGCACAGTCTCTCTCACACACATACATAGTGTGGTAGTCTTTCCGTGTCAGTGTAGATAGCACACTATAGGACGAGAGCAGTGTTAGCCCTGTAGCTATTCTTGTCCAAATATCCGACTGTGAGAAACACTGTAGCGTCAGAACAATAACTGAAGTCTCCAGGGCAACTAGACAATATTCAGTCCCTGTTTTTGCCATCGCAGTCTAGGGCTCTATTCAATCTGGGCTCTATTCAATCTGTATTACTGGAGCGTTACAGAAAGCGCGGTAAAATGTATAGGGTCATTTCCTATTGAGCTGACATTGGCAGCGTTTAGAGGAAGTTAAGTCTCCACTACCGTGGGAACATTGCCTTTAAATTTCAATTGCGCTGTGACACAGAATTTCCGCCATACGGATTGAACGGAGCCCTTAGGCTTATTTGCTCTCCCATTCACCACCTGCAAATTACAACTTTATCAAAGATGATATTGAAAACAATGTGTTCACCAGAGAGCTTCTGTACAGGAGTGAGAGTAAATGGGCATGCGGTTGTGAGAGGAGTGATGCACAGTGTAAGAACATGTTGGCCATTGACAGTGGCCTGGCACCAGGGACTAGATCAGAAACAACACACAAACCCTTCATGCTGGCTAAACCTGAGACACAAGTCAGATCAGAGGATTCTCTATAAACTTCTTCTCTATAAACCTCTTCTCTATAAACATCTTCTATACACCTCTTCTCTCTAAACCTCTTCTCTATAAACCTCTTCTCTATAAACCTCTTCTCTCTAAACCTCTTCTCTCTAAACCTCTTCTCTATAAACCTCTTCTCTATAAACCTCTTCTCTCTAAACCTCTTCTCTATAAACCTCTTCTCTATAAACCTCTTCTCTATAAACCTCTTCTTTATAAACCTCTTCTCTATAAACCTCTTCTCTCTAAACCTCTTCTCTCTAAACCTCTTCTCTAAAAACCTCTTCTCTATAAATCCAGGCCTTTATGGTACACAAAATATGACAGGATATTACAGGCCTTCATTTCTGTAGTAAAGTCTTCCTCAGGGAGAGAGAAGGGGATTTGTTGACTCGCTCTCTCTCTCTGGGTGAACACACACACGTAATCACACACAAGATGGAGCCCCCTGGCATATTCCGAATAGAAAACTGTTCCAAAGGAAAATCTAATTGGCCCTCTTCTCTTTGATGACTTTCACATGCTCATAAAGCCTGATTGATATCCCGGTTAAACCACTCCCATGAACTCTCCCTCCACTCATCCCCTCCCTCCCTGATTGAAAAGACACAGAGGGGGTGAGGGAGGGAGCGACAGAGACAGAAAGACTAAGCAAGAGTGAGAGAAGCTGAGAAAGAGAGTGAGAAAGAGGCAGAAACAGAGAGAGAGAGAGCGAAGGGAGAGAGAGGAAGACAGAACGGGCAAGGGAGAGAGAGGGAGGCAGAAAGAGGGACAGAGGCTGAGGTTAAGTCGGCGAGAGAGCGAGAGACAGAGACGGAGAGAAGTATTCTGAGAGACAGACAAATCGAGAGACCAGGAGGGACGTGAAAAGTGAGAACAGAACAACTGTGACCATCTGCAGTCACACACAGCATGCCAAACTGTTGAGTCTCTGATTACTCTGGTCATGCTATAGAGACTGAGTCAGGAACACAAAGAGAGATTGAGCCAGAGAGACAGAGAGAGAGACTGCCGTATGGACGGCAGTCAAAGGAGCCCTGACACAAAGAGCCAGTGTGTGTAGCCCCAAACTATTCGTCAAGCTGCAGTCTCAATGGAGAAGGCTCATTCAGAGCAGCTCTGGTCCAGGGCCCTGCTCTTCCAGCCTCTTAGTTTGGACTGGAGCACAGGGCAGGCCAACCACAGAGCTCCATCCTGTCCGCCCAGCATGCACTGCGCCGGCCACAAAGCGCGGTGGAGGAGATGGGTGGCAGCCCACTTCACACTCCAGAAGCATCCTGTTGATCTGGGCATCTGACAAGACAAACAGGAATCATCCCCTGTGTCAGATGGCTCATTAGGAGAGACATGGAGTGAGCAGACTGTCCAGAGAGAGAGCGAGAGAGAGAGAGAGAGAGAGAAGATGAGAAAAAGAGAAAAATAAACTAGGATTAGAGATAGAGAAATAAAAGGAGAGAGACACTATGTGCGTTTGTGTGTAAAAGAGAGAGCGAAAGAGAGAGAAAGTAATATGGAAGGTGGGGGTGGGGGTGGGGGTTGACCGCCAACCCTGCTGCTGTAGCTCATCCCCATGTTTCTAGCTCCAGACCCCTCCATGGACTCCACTCCCTTCCACATCCACAGCTGGGGCTGCTTCCTCATGCCCGTCCATCCATCGACACCAGCTGTCACGTGACCCACCACAGCCTGTCAACACCACCACACAGCCCCCACTCAGACCCTCTCAATCCCCAACAGCTGCCTGGGACCCTCTGTGGGAACCGTGGAACCGAGGCTGTCCGAATAAAGCCCATCAGAAACATATCTAATCTTTAGGCTGAGCAATGCAGATCATAACAGCTGTTCTCATTATAGTATGGGGATGCTATAACTGCAGACAGGTACAGTAGCTATTGCATGAGAAAAAACACTTCCATTGTACACTGAACAAAAATATGAATGCAACATGTAAAGTGTTGGTTCCATGTTTTATGAGCTTAAATAAAAGATCCCAGAAATGTTCTACAAGCACAAAAAGCTTATTTCTCTGAAATTTTGTGAACAAATTTGTGCTTTCCCAAGATAATCCATCCACCTCACAGATGTGGCATATCAAGAAGCTGATTAAACAGCATGATCATTACACAGGTGCACCTTGTGATAGGGACAATAAAAGGCCACCCTAAAATGTGCAGTTTTAAGGGAGTGTGCAATTTGCTGACTGCATGAATGTCCACCAGAACTGTTGCCAGAAAATGAAATGTGAATTTCTCTACCATAAGCCGCATCCAATGTTGTTTTAGAGAATTTGGCAGTACATCAAACTGGCCTCACAACCGCAGACCATGTGTATGGTGTTGTGTGGGTGAGCGGTTTGCTGATGTCAACGTTATGAACAGAGTGCCCCATGGTGGTGGTGGGGTTATGGTATGGGCAGGCATAAGCTATGGACAACAAACACAATTGCATTTTATCAATGGCAATTTGAATGCAAAAAGATACCGTGACGAGATCCTCAGGCCCGTTGTAGTGCCTCACCTCATGTTTCAGCAATGCACGGCGCTATGTCGCAAGGATCTGTAAACAATTCCCGGAAGCTGAAAATGTCCCAGTTATTCCAAGGCCCTGCATACCCCCCAGACATGTCCCCAATTGAGCATGTTTGGGATCCTCTTGATCGACATGTACGACAGAGTGTTCCAGTTCCCACTAATATCCAGCAACTTTGCACAGCCATTGAAGAGGAGTTGGACAACATACCACAGCCCGTAATCAACAGGCTGATCAACTCTAAATGAGACGGTGTCGCGCTGTATGAGGCAAATCGTGGTCACGCCAGATACTGACTGGTTTTCTGATCCACACACCTACCTTTTTTTTTAAAGGTATCTGTGACCAACAGATGCATATCTGTATTCCCAGTCATGTGAAATCCATAGATTAGGGCCCGATGAATTTATTTAAATTGCCTGATTTCCTTATATGAACTGTAATTCAGTAAAATATTAGAAATTGTTGCATGTTGCATTTATATTTTTGTTCAGTATATATGAAATGCTTTGTAGCTTCCTGGCTCCCTATTAATACTATAGAGATGTGATTTTACATCCAGACTGTTATGCCATTTGACATGTGTTGGGTTGTTTTTCCTACTACAGTATCAAGGTAGAAGCTGCCAACCGAGAAAACAAACGACAAAATAAAAACAGAAACACAGCGTGTTGGACGTCCTCCCATTTCTCTCCTCTTAAATGAACTTGTGTTCTATATGAGCGCACACACCACAGCCCTCTAGCTAAACACGTAAAGGGGACACAAAGCTACAGTGTGATTCGTCCATGGAGCCTCCTCCTCACCTTTGTTACTAAACCCAGTCAGCGTGGCAGCACGGAGCAGCACTGAGAAGCTAATAACAACTCTCAGGCCTAATCTGCCATCTCTCTTCATTATTAACAGATGTGCCCTGGTTGCTGCTAGGACTAGGTGTCGTTGCTTGTTGTTCCACTCACTGAGGCGCGGACAAAACACCATTTACGCGACATAAGGATTTTCCTAGACACGAGGTAGATCAGCAGTTAGAAAGACAACAGGGATCATTCTCTGGGGATGAAGAGGTCTAACCTCGCTCACGCATCAAAGGATCATATTGTTTACTTGTATCGCAGAGCAAATAAATGTTATGCTGGCTAACGCTCGCCCATGACTGGGGTTGCCTATTCAGACTGCTGTTGACTGTAATTCATAATTACATAATGTTAGATTGAGATTTGTGTGTGTTTGTTCGTTTGTTTGTTTGTTTGTTTGTTTGTTTGTTTGTTTGTTTGTTTGTTTGTTTGTTTGTTTGTGTGTGTGTGTGTGTGTGTGTGTGTGTGTGTGTGTGTGTGTGTGTGTGTGTGTGTGTGTGTGCGTGTGTGTGTGTGAGATATGACATCTTCAGGTATACAGTGCATTCGGAAAGTATTCAGAACTCTTCCCTTTTTCCAGATTCTGTTACCTTACAGCCTTATTCTAAAATGGATAAAATAAAACAAATGTCTCAACAATCTACACACAATAATAATAATGACAAAGCAAAAACAGGTTTTCAGAAAAGTTTGCTAATTTATTCGAAATAAAAAACAGAAATACCTTATTTATATAAGTATTCAGACCCTTTGCTATGAGACTTCGAAATTATGCTCAGGTGCATCCTGTTTCGTGATTGGCGTTCACCTGTGGTAAATTGAATAGATTGGACATGATTTGGAAAGGCACACACCTGTCTATATAAGGTCCCACAGTTGACAGTGCATGGCAGAGCAAAAACCAAGCCATGAGGTTGAAGGAATTGTCTGTAGAGCTCCAAGACAGAATTGTGTAGAGGCAGATCTGGGGAAGAGTACCAACAAATATTTGCAGCATTGAAGGTCCCCTAGAACACAGTGGCCTCCATCCTTCTTAAATGGAAGAAGTTTAGAACCACTAAGACTCTTCCTAGAGCTGTCTGCCCGGCCAATATGAGCAATCGGGGGAGAAGGGCCTTGGTCAGGGAGGTGACCAGGAACCAGATGATCACTCTGACAGAGCTCCAGAGTTCCTCTATGGAGATGTGAGAATCTTCCAGAAGGACAAATATCTCTGCAGCACTCCACCAATCAGGCCATTATGGTAGAGTGGCCAGACAGAAGCCACTCCTCAGTAAAAGGCACATGACAGCCCGCTTGGTGTTTTCCAAAAGGCATCTAAAGGACTCTCAGACCATGAGAAACAAGATTCTCTGGTCTGATGAAACCAAGATTGAACTCTTTGGCCTGAATGCCAAGTGTCACGTCTGGAGGAAACCTGGCACCATCCCTACGGTGAAGCATGGTGGTGGCAGCATCATGCTGCAGGGATGTTTTTCATCCGCAGGGACTGGAAGATGAAAGATGAACTGAGCAAAGTACAGAGAAATCTTTGATGAAAACCTGCTCCACTTGAACCCGATCGAACATCTCTGGAGAGACCTGAAAATAGCTGTGCTGAGACCCTCCCCATCCAAACTGACAAAGCTTGAGAGGATCTGCAGAGAAGATTGGGATAAACTCCCCTAATACATGTGTGCCAAGCTTGTAGTGTCATACCCAAGACGACTCAAGGCTGTAATCGCTTCAAAAGGTGCTTCAACAAAGTACTGAGTAAAGGGTCTGAATACTTGTGGAAATGGGATATTTCAGTTTTTGCAAAAATTTCTAAAAAACAGTTTTTTCTTTGTCATTATGGGGTATTGTATTGATGAGGATTTATTTTTTTATAAATGTTAGAATAAATCTGTAACGTAACAAAATGTGAAAAGGGCAAGGGGTCTGAATACTTTCCCGAAGGCATTGTGAACAAAGGTAGTGACAAACTGAGTGCGTTGGTAAATCCACTCTGGTCTTGTCAAAAGCTTTAACTCTGGAAAACAGCCAATGTTCCAAAGCATCAATCCTGCTCGATCTGTCCACCTGATCAGAGAGAAATGTGAGCTGGTACTAACAAAACATAATCATTCCAATAAATAAAGGTTACTATAATGACCAATAAATCAACATCCCATCTGCCTTGGTTGTATTTGATTACTGTTCGATACAATGTGCTTTGATATGAAACGGTAGCCTTTTCTCTCGGGGGAGAACCAATGAGAGGAGAGGAGAAAGAGGAGACAAATCAATATATCCCTGTCCTGTAACTAATTCCTGAAGACGTGATTGTGTGTGGGTGCGTGTGCGTGAAGAATGTCTACCGTTGTGTGCATGCGTGTTTGTGTGTGCATGTGTGTGGTGTCGACAGATCAGCCAGCCCCAGAGGAGTGATTAATCTGTAAAGCTGTGTATGGGACTGATGATGTGCTTGTCTCTCTGTCTTGATCCCCACATCCCTCACACACTCTCTCTCTCTCTCTCTCTCTCTCTCTCTCTCACTCACTCACTCACTCACTCACTCACTCACTCACTCACTCACTCACTCACTCACTCACTCACTCACTCACTCACTCACTCATCAACCTCATTAACATCGACCCACCAATAACATCCAATTCTCCCAGTAGAGTAATACATGTTCACTTATGATGAGGCATGAAATACGTCCTTCATAAGGGGACCAATAATGCCAATGACAACAGCAACATAAGATACACCATCCACCACACGTTGAGAGACAGAGACACCGACACAGAAAACCACAACGCCTTACTAATACACTTGCAACAGCCTCTCACATATTCTTCATACCCTATATACAGCATGGGTCATCTACTGTGGATTGTCCAACAGATGTACACACACGGAAATACAACGCCGCACACAACCATCACATCATCGACTGTACTGAATGAAGGAGAGAGATTGCAATTGCTTCAAGCAGAGCGATGAGATATCGAGCGTGTGAACGGAGCCCCCTGCTGAGCAGTTAACCTGCTATATCTAACCTGCTATTGTGTGGCGTGAACCCAAGCAGCCTCAAGTCGGCTAAAGCCCCAGTAAACAAGGTGGTGAGAAGAGTTAAACATCTCTTTTGTTACTGTCCATTCGGGTACCTTTTTTCTCCTGGCTCTGCTCTTGGTTCTCTTCTGATGTAGTTTCCATGGTTGGTTTTATCCCATCCACCAAAAATGCTTCCTTTCAGCAGAATTTTCTCCTCCTATCTCTCCCTCCCTCGCTCACTCTCCTCCACTGACTCTCGCTCTCTCTTTTTTTATCCCTCTCTTTTTTTATCCCTCTCTCTCTCTCTCTCTCTCTCTCTCTCTCTCTCTCTCTCTCTCTCTCTCTCTCCCTCTCTCGCACGTACCCTCGCTCCTTGCTCTCGCTCTCTCTCTTGTGCTGCCCTGACTGAAGCACAGCTTCCTAGTATATCACAGTTCCTTTCCAAGACGCAGAGGTCTTGTCGGATGATATTTGGTTGTAGCTTAGAGGTCCAGAAGCAACGATGGCAGCTAACCTAACGCTCCACCATACGTCTCTTGAGATTCCACTTTCCCAGGAAGTCTGCTTTATTTACACTGACTGTTTAGGCATTCGGTCTGGGTAGCTATGGAACCACTTGTCGCATCAACCATACACCTCACTCACACACACCCTCACACACATCGACCCCCCCCTGCTCAACCCACATAGACACTCCCTCCTCTGAGGCGTCTCGGGCTCAGGGAGGCGCACCATGAATGACAATTAGGGGGCTGCTTGCCCTGCCTGCCTGGTAAGAATGGACTGGTTACATCACAGGAGTAGATGTGTGTGGGAGAGTAGGGACCCCCTCCCTTGGCTGTTGGGGGGCTCCACCGGATGAAAGCCCCATTCTGTTTTGTGTGGTTCTGGGAGAGAATGGGGGAGAATGCATGTCAGCACACAATCTCCAGCCTCTCTTTCCCATCAAGCCAAGTGGGATGGGAAAGGGGGAGGGTGGGAGTTTGGGGGAGAGGGGCAGGCCACTGATTTGCACCATATGCCTGCCCCCTGCTCCCGTGGCATACATTCACAACCTCTGAACGCTGTCTCCCCTCCATCTGGTAACTTTTAACTCCCACATAAAAGCACACAAGAAAAGGTGGATGATCCCTCTCTTCCGAACAAGCAAAAGGAGCATCTCCGATGTTTGTACGGGTGAAAGAGGAAAGCCAGAGAGAAAATGGGCGAAAGAGAAAGAAAAAAACATGAGAACTGTAGAGGCATTAGGAAATAGAAGGAGAGAGAGAGAAGTGAAGAAGAGGCTGAGAAAGGATGCCTGAAATTATGAGAGGGAGAAAGAGAGAGGGAAAGAAAAGACTAGAAAAAAGACTAGATAGAAACAGAGAGACAGATAGATATAGAAACAGAGATAGAAATAGAGAGACATATAGAAACAAAAAGAAACAAAGACAGATAGAGATAGAAACAGAGAGACAGAGAGATAAAAACAGAGATAGAAACAGAGACAGAGATAGAAACAGAGAGGCATATAGAAACAGAAAGACAGATAGAGATAGAAACAGAGAAAGAAACCGAGAGACAAATAGAGATAGAAAAAGAAATAGAAACAGAGACAGATAGAGATAGAGATAGAAACAGAGAGACAGATAGAGATAGAACCAGAGACAGAGAGATAGAAACAGAGAGACAGATAGAGATAGAAACAGAGAAACAGATAGAGATAGAAACAGAGAAACAAATAGAGATAGAAACAGAGAAACAGATAGAGATAGAAACAGAGAGACAGATAGAGATAGAAACAGAAAGACAGATAGAGATAGAAACAGAGATAGAAACAGAGACAGATAGAAACAGAACGACAGATAGAGATAGAAACAAAGATAGAAAACAGAGAAACAGATAGAGATAGAAACAGGGAAATAGATAGAGATAGAAACAGAAAGACAGAGAGAAACAGAGAGACAGATAGAGATAGAAACAGAAAGACAGATAGAGATAGAAACAGAGAGACAGATAGAAACAGAACGACAGATAGAGATAGAAACAGAGATAGAAACAGAGAAACAGATAGAGATAGAAACACAGATAGAAACAGAAAAACAGATAGAGATAGAAACAGATAGAGATAGAAACAGAAAGACAGAGAGATAGAAACAGTGACAGATAGAGATAGAAACAGAAAGACAGATAGAGATAGGAACAGAGAGATAGAGAGGTGACAGCAGCCAGACACAGAGATAGAGAGACAAGGAGACAACAAGAGAGATGACCAGAGACAGACAGGGACAGAGATAGAGAGACAAGGAGCCAATAAGAGAGATGACCAGAGACAGACAGAGACAGAGATAGAGAGACAAGGAGACAACAAGAGAGATGACCGGAGACAGAGTAGGGACATATAGAGACATCCAGACACAGACAGAGAGAGACGGAGAGAGGAGTCTTGGAGAGAGGCTGTGTTTGTTTATCTGAATCGGTCTGGGTCTGGGGAGAGTCCTGAGGCATGCTAATGAGAGAGTCATCTTTGAGTGTGGAGCCCTGCTGCTGGAGTGCTGGTAAAGTGGGGTCTTCTCACGGATACCACACCACAGAGAGGAGGGGGAGCAGCATGGGAGAGAAGAGGAGAGGGGAGCCTCAGGGGTCAGGGAAGTGAACTTAGCAGGGGTCTCACAACAACAAACGCTAGGCTGTACAGATCTGCAAGCTTTTTCATTTATCTCCCCTATAAAACCTAAAGAGTTTACATCATCGTTTGAAGAAGAAAAAAAACTGTCAGAACATGAGTATGACTAACGACATCTAAAGCTAATTCTAGAAATGCAGGTTTGCATTTTACATGTGAGGATGACAAAGATTACGCTCCATGGTGATGTGGATGTGATTGATGCTAATTGACATAAGTCGTTCACTTGAGGCTTGGCATTATGGCGAACCTTGTAATTATCCAATTAAATAGATTGTGAGAACTGCCGAGCGAACAAATGAACGATGATGACAATCATGTCTCAACCTATCCACAGTCAGCTCTCCTTTCTCTGGCCAAAAGATAAGAGTTCAGCTCTCTCTTTTGGAGATACAGTAGAACTCCCCATGAGAATTCTTCTCCTTCACTCTCTCTTACACCTTTCATACCAAGACGTTTTTTTTCTGCCAACTTCACCAAGCCGCCAACGTTTTCACCCCTTTTCTTTATACCTGAAAGGAATTGCCAGCAACAAAGCCTGTACTTTTATTTCCGCCGAACCGAAACACAGTCATGACTGAGGTAATGTATTTAAAAGTCCCGCCAACCCCTCAACCTAAACGTCACCTTTCATCTCACCGTCTTAGGCACACATTGAATTATGAACATTCTACTTGTCCTTGTCAACCACAAAGCTTCACAGAAATAATTTAAATGCATTTTTTGTTCTTCCCCGCACCATTTAAACGTATGTACAGTTCTGTCTTTGAGATGTTCGTGTCAATTGTCACAGAAATCCTTTGGCATTTAGTCTGGGGAAATGCACTGCCATTTATTTTATTTTAAATTACTTTGACATCTAAAGACCCTTATATTTAGCAAATACGTGATGGGTTAATATGCATACATTTCTAACTTAAACTACAAATCGCTCAGTAGGCCGTCTTCAGCCAAAATAACTGTTGGGGAGTTTCAAAGATGAGACAGTGTGCGATGTGATCACATCCAGCGTGGATCAAAAACGCAACTTTCTGAAATAATCCTACAAATGAGGACATGGGACAAAAGATGTGGACATGGGCCAAACGATGTGGACATGGGCCAAACGATGTGGACATGGGCCAAAAGATGTGGACATGGGCCAAACGATGTGGACATGGGACAAAAGATGTGGACATGGGCCAAAAGATGTGGACATGGGCCAAAAGATGTGGACATGGGCCAAACGATGTGGACATGGGCCAAACGATGTGGACATGGGCCAAAAGATGTGGACATGGGCCAAACGATGTGGACATGGGACAAAAGATGTGGACATGGGCCAAACGATGTGGACATGGGACAAAAGATGTGGACATGGGCCAAAAGATGTGGACATGGGCCAAAAGATGTGGACATGGGCCAAACTGTCATGTATTGTCATGTTGTGTCTTGTTTCTGTCCTTTCCCTTCACCCTGTCTCCCTCTGCTGGTCGTTATTAGGTTACCTTTTCCCCCCCTCTTTCCCCCAGCTGTTCCTTGTCTCCTCCTAACTACCTCGTCACCCCTTTTCCCACCTGTTCCCTTTTTCCCTCTGATTAGTCCTCTATATCTCTCTCTGTTTTTGTTTCTGTCTTTGTCGGATTCTTGTTTGTGTTATTCATGCCTGAACCAGACTATCGTCATGTTTGCTGCAACCTTGTCCTGTCCTGTCGGAATCTGCCGGTCCATCTGAGCCTACGTTTGTTTTGTTATTAAAGAAGCTCTGTTTACGTTAATTCGCTTTTGGGTCCTCATTCACGCACCGTAACACAAACGATGTGGACATGGGCCAAACGATGTGGACATGGGCCAAAAGATGTGGACATGGGCCAAAAGATGTGGACATGGGCCAAAAGATGTGGACATGGGACAAACGATGTGGACATGGGCCAAAAGATGTGGACATGGGCCAAAAGATGTGGACATGGGCCAAACGATGTGGACATGGGCCAAACGATGTGGACATGGGCCAAACGATGTGGACATGGGCTCTCTTTCAAAATACTACTTCCTTGTCACAATGACCACGGTTCCACATGTTCTTGACGTCTAAGTTAGAATGTGGTCAACAAATATTATTTCAATTTTATTCTGTTATATTCATTTATATTAATTCTTTACAATAAAATATAGGCCACATGTGTGTTGATTGTGATCAGGGCAGTGGAATGTAGGCTAAGTGTGTCTCTCGTCTGTTTAAAAAAATAACTATTGATTTCATTTGCATGGTGCAGCAGACCAGTAACATAATAAACTCAAATGCTATGCTATTCTGTTCTTTTGAAAATACATTTGATTAGTCTTATAATGTTTCTTAAGACCTGCATAGTGTATAAACAAATGAATAATGCATTTATTTTCCTAACCGGCTCATATAATGCATTAACATAAGCTATCCGACAACGTTTTGAGTAGCCAACGGGAAAAAACAAGGTCATTATTTACAAGTATTTACAAGCAAGCTGCTACCTTTCAGGTTATCGTGACAACAGTTGCAGTATACTAGGCTACTTAATTTAATTGATATATGTTACAGCACTTTCTCTACCCTTAGCCTTGTTCTGAACACCTCCAAAACAAAGGTTGTGTGGTTTGGTAAGAAGAATGCCCCTCTCCCCACCAGTGTGATTACTACCTCTGAAGGTTTAGAGCTTGAGGTAGTCTGGCAAGATGGCACACTGTCCTTCTCTCAGCACATATCAAAGCTGCAGGCTAAATTTAAATCTAGACTTGGTGTCCTCTATCATAATCGCTCCTCTTTCACCCTAGGTGCCAAACTAACCCTGATTCAGATGACCATCCAACCCATGCTAGATTACGGAGGCATAATTTATAGATCGGCAGGTAAGGGTGCTTTCGAGCAGCTAGATGTTCTTTACCATTCGGACATCAGATTTGCCACCAATGCTCCTTATAGGACACATCACTGCACTCTATAATCCTCTGTAAACTGGTCATCTCTTTATACCCGTCACAAGACCCACTGGTTTATGCTTATTCATAAAACCCTCTTAGGCCTCACTCCCCCCTATCTGAGATATCTACTGCAGCCCTCATCCTCCACATACAACACCCATTCTGCCAGTCCCCAAAGCACACACATCCCTGGGTCGCTCCTCTTTTCAGTTCGCTGCAGCTTGCGACTGGAACGAGCTGCAACAAACACTCAAACTGGACAATTTTATCTCAATCTCTTCATTCAGACTCAATCATGGACACTCTTACTGACAGATGTGGCTGCTTTGCGTGATGTCTTGTTGTGTCTACCTTCTTGCCCTTTGTGCTGTTGTCTGTGCCCAAAAATGTTTGTACCATATTTTGTGCTGCTACAATGTTGTGTTGCTACCATGTTGTTGTCATGTTGTGTTGCTACCATGCTGTGTTCTCATGTGTTGCCGCCTTGCTATGTTGTTGTCTTTAGGTCTCTCTTTATGTAGTGTTGTGTTGTCTCTCTTGTCGTCCGAGTTTGGCCGGTGTAGGCCGTCATTGTAAATAAGAATGTGTTCTTAACTGACTAGCCTAGTTAAATAAAGGTTAAATAAAGAGATCAGAGTAAAATACTGCGTTGTGGCTGTGGTATTCAGCATACTTTTTACTAAACGGTACAAGTTAAATAGTACGCGATGATGAGTACATAGTATGCAGTTTAATATGTAGTAAACTAGTATGGTTTTTCGTACACAGCCATCGTAAATCCTATGTGAAAGCAGTCTCTCTCTCTCTCTCTCTCCCTCTCTCTCTCTCTCTCTCTCTGTGTGTGTGTCTCCCCCTGGCCAAATAGGGCTTTGTTTAAATCAGGTCATCAGCAGTTGACTGTTGTTTTAACATAAATCATCCTAAATATGTAATGTTATGCAGCAAAAGTCGTCATTGTTTTATTACTTTTGCATGCACAAACGCTACATCTCTGGCCACTGTTCAAAACAATCGCATTCTAAAGTGTCTAAATGACATTTCAGAATGCTATTTTTCGAAGAACTGCCAATTTCACTCAAGACCAGATCAGAACAGGGAAACATCATTTGCTCAAGTTCGTGTGTTACTGTCCTGATGTAATGCCGCAGCAAATCAATTCCTATTTCCACCAGAGAAAACATTAGTCGAGAAAAGAGGCCAGATCGTGGAAGAGAAAAGAAAAACACAAAAGGAGGGCCTGTGCAACCCTGACTGTGAGGACATTGCACGTTTCTGTAAGTACCAGCTTCCAAACATGAACTCCCTCCCTTTTACGTTCCACATTCGAACCACATGTCTCTATCCTTTCTGTACCCTAACACCACAAACATGTTTGTGGACCTCAGGACATTTCAGAGGCAGAAAGTGAACAGTTGTCGTAATTAGGGTCCAAACTATTGCGGTGCACAAGTTGATATGATATAAATATAACAACAGCCTGGAATGCTAATGTGTGTTTATCCTCATAAAGCACCAGTGGATAGCTTTCCGTGAGAACAATCTCAACACTACCAAATATGTATCTCTGCCTGAAACATGATAGCCATTGAGGTCCCCAAAACACTACTTTGACTGCCTAAATGACTGTGGGAAGATCCGTCGGCCATACTTGACAAAGCAGGGCGTCACTGCGTACTCAGTACCAGTGTTAAGAGTGTGTGCCAGCCCCCTTGTCAAGGGCACAATCTGAACGCTGATGAAGCACAGTAGAATGCAGGGAGCTGCATTTGTGGCTCAGTCATTATGGCTCAGTCATTGTGGCTCAGTCATTATGGCGTGAGACTGGCCCTGAATGCTCCCTGAGTGCTCACTCACCCGTGAAAGACCTGCGCCCTGCTTGGCCCGTTCCCGAGGAAGGCGTTCTCATGGACCAAGGAGTTCCCAAGCCTTAAGCCTATGGCCTCAGCCCCGACACCATTCATTCATACACACTAACAACAGAACAGGCTCAGGCTCAACATACTATCTCCTTTTACTGGGACTGATGACTGGGTCAAGGAGGGTGGGGTGGGGCGCAGGGAGTTGTGAACATCCTGTCCCTTGTCTATGACAGACGGGACAGAGAAAAATCAAGTTTGATGAGTTGTGAGTTATGTGTAGCAGGCCAGGGTGGAAATATTCAAACATTCTGGTAGGAATGCCAGGAAACCATGAGGCAGGCTTCGGTTGGCAATAACCCCAGATAACTTCACGCCACAGTAGACTGTGTTGACCTACTTTTTTTGGGAGGACTTCATAAGTCAACATGCTCTATATTTCTGACGTCATGGTTGGCATGCTGCACCATCCATTATGTCATTGATTTGTTATGCATATCCATTCTGTTGTTTGTTGACCCATTTAATGTAAGTGGCTCCACAAGAACAAATGCAGTTGAAATGCAACACATGTAACATTGAGCCCTGTAGTTTGTCTAGCTGAACAAGTCTCAACCTACCACTTATAGTTAGCCTAGTGTGCAGCGCACACATTCAATGAGTCTACAAAACATATGCTCTTTCTACGACATAGACTGACCAGGTCAAATTAATGTATTTAACTAGGCAAGTCAGTTAAGAACAAATTCTTATTTTCAATGACAGCCTGTGGGTTAACTGCCTTGTTCAGGGGTAGAACAACAGATTTTCACCTTGTCAGCTCGGGGATTTGATCTTGCAACCTTTCGGTTACTAGTCTAAAGCTCTAACCACTAGGCTACCTGCCGCCCACTACAGTCAACGTAGATGAAGGGGAGACAGGTTAAAGATGGATTTTTAAGCCTTGAGACAATTGAGACATGGATTGTGGATATGTGCCATTCAGAGGGTGAATTGGCAAGACAAAAGATTTAAGCCTTTGAACAGGGTATTGGTAGTAGATGCCAGGCGCATAGGTTTGTGTCAAGAACTACAACACTGTTGTTTTTTTTCATGCTCATGTTTCCCGTGTGTATCAAGAATGGTCCACTACCCAAAGGACATCCACCCAACTTGACACAACTGTGAGAAATATTGGTGTCGACACGGGGCCAGCATCCCTGTGGAACGCTTTTGACTCCCTGCAGAGTCTATGCCCCGACACATTAAGGCTGTTCTGAGGACAAAAGGGGGGGGGAATCACTCAATATTAGGAAGGTGTTCCTAACGTTCGGTAAACGTTCGGTATACTCAGCGTATGTAACAAACCCATAACAAAATGCAGCCCGCATGTCCATGTAAAGGAGACCTTGCTAAGGTCTTTAAGAAAGCATTATTCAACTTGTATATGTCCAATTAACCCCAGGAGTGTAGCTAATGTTGCCCAGTCATTGTTCTGATGCTCTGATGTACCGTCTGAGGCCCTTGAACCTGCCTCCTCTGGGAAATACCTCTCTTTTATGGCTGTAAAACTGCTGTTTAAGAATAACTGCCCTCATTCATTACAGAGAGATTCATGTAGGGAGGATACAACAACAGGCTTTCTGTCAGTAATGAGCCTCATTAAGGCAACGGGCTAGGACAAATGTGGAACTCGCTACTGAATGGTCAGAATAGAAATGCAATCATAGTTTGAAAGCATTGTTTACCTCTTCACTCGTGAAAACGTTTGAGCTTACAGTGAAACTGACATGCTAGCTATAACAGCTGATTGGAGAAAGTCAACTTTGTAAACCTTAAGTGTTGCATACGAGGATTTGCAAAGAAAACCTCACAGAGTGAATTTAGAATCAAGTGGCGCTACATGGGCAGACAAGATTTAAACGAGGGTCTCTAAAATTCAAATGTACACAAATCCACAACTAAAGAACTGGGGGAATAAATTCCCTTCACACAACACCATGTTGTTTACACCTCGAGCTGGTAGCTTTTGAATGCTGATCAAAAACACATGGAATACGTCCAAACTCCTTCAACTGCTTGAGGGGACACTTCAGGGGCCACAGTTTGATATATTGTCACCCTCTTGCAAACAAACCACAGGGTCATTGTGTGGTAAATCACAATCACTTCATGCATACCAACACATTAGGCATTTGTGCTTTTAAACTCCAGTAGCCTGACAGGCGTTGTTTACACCATGTCAACATGTTGGCTGTGTTTGAAAGTTCATCACCTTAGCTAACCTTAGCTATCTTCTTCATAGATACTATGCTTCTCTTTAGAAACCCATACCTGCTGAAGTTAGTTTGATGTTTGACACACCACACATTGTGTTGTTCTCTCTGGTCTAGGAGACATTCTCTGCCTGGTGTAATTGCAAGCTAGTGTTTGACTAAATAATCCCCTGGACGTCTGACTCAGTGCTTCTCAAATTGCATGTTTGTGTTGCTGTCGTTTTAGGTCTGGAAGAAAGAAGAGAAGGGGAGAAGCCACACTGGGGGATGCCTGGCAGCCACGTTTCGCCTCTCATGTGACTTTACACTCCCAGAGCTGGCAACTCCAGCGGGCCTTTGGGATTGGCTGTGGTGAGCAGCACCAGGTGTTTCATATTACCCGTGCTTCCTGTCTGTTCCACCTTGGAAACTGCCATCAGGCTTGAAGAGCCATTGGCTGGGCAGAATGCAGATAGCAAAGAGGATGAAAGCCTCAGGACCCTGTCTTCATTTTAACGCTGCCACCAGGACAAGGCTGGGTTATAACTGCGTACATGTACTGTTGAAGTCGGAAGTTTACATACACCTTAGCCAAATACATTTAAACTCAGTTTTTCACAATTCCTGACATTTAATCCATGTAAAAATGTCCTGTCTTAGGTCAGTTAGGATCATCACTTTATTTTAAGAATGTGAAATGTCAGAATAATGGTAGAGAGAATGATTTATTTCAGCTTTTATTTCTTTAATCACATTCCCAGTGGGTCAGAAGTTTACATGCACTCAAGTAGTATGGTCTGTCCATGTCATCTGGACCTGATCTTGGAGAGCTACATGTATACCTCGCTACTTGCTAATTGACTTGATAAGCGTTGCTTTTACCACAAAGAGCCTTGTCCAGGCCAGACGCACAAGTTAAGGATCCCTCCTGAAGGTACCACATTTATCTGTACAAACAATAGTACGCAAGTATAAACACCATGGGACCACGCAGCCGTCATACCACTCATGAAGGAGACGCGTTCTGTCTCCTAGAGATGAACATACTTTGGTGCGAAAAGTGCAAATCATTCCCAGAACAACAGCAAATGACCTTGTGAATATGCTGGAGGAAACAGGTACAAAAATATCTATATCCACAGTAAAACGAGCCCTATATCGACATAACCTGAAAGGCCGCTCAGCAAGGAAGAAGCCATTGCTCCAAAACCGCCATAAAAAAAGCCAGACTACGGTTTGCAACTGCACATGGGGACAAAGTTTGTACTTTTTGGAGAAATGTCCTCTGGTCTGATGAAACAAAAACAGACCTGTTTGGCCATAATGACCATCGTTATGTTTGGAGGAAAAAGGGTGAGGCTTGCGAGCTGAAGAACACCATCCCAATCGTGAAGCACGGGGGTGGCAGCATAATGTTGTGGGGGTGCTTTGCTGCAGGAGGGACTGGGGCACTTCACAAAATAGATGTCTTCATGAGGAAGGAATTTTTTTTGCATACATTGATATAACATCTCAAGACATCAGTCAGGAAGTTAAAGCTTGGTCGCAAATGGGTCTTCCAAATGGACAATGACCCCTGACCTCAATCCTATTGAAAATTGAAAAAGCATGTGCGAGCAAAGGCCTACAAACCCGACTCAGTTACACCAGCTCTGTAAGGAGGAATGGGCCAAAATTCCCCCAACTTATTGTGGGAAGCTTGTGGAAGGCTACCCGAAACGTTTGACCCAAGTTAAACAATCTAAAGGCAATACTACCAAATACTAATTATAAATAGGTCCCATTGGCCTATATGTACTGTATGTTTATAGTTTCGAAAGAAAACGAACCAGTAAGACACTCCCGTTACCCCAGAAAATATGGGCCACTCGAACAATTTGGGTTGTAGATCAAAACAAAACACATCACTATGGCTCACAGGGGTAAATCCAGCTCATTCAATAATTATTCTGGAATAAAAGAAGCCACTAATAGCAGCATTTGTAATTACATTTTCCACTCCACAGGAGCCATGGGTTCCTTTCTCTGCTCAGCAACCATTCCATCTTCTCCAGAAAGGTCTGGGAGTTATTTAAACTGGAGAGGGAGGGAGGCTCTTCTCAGAGAAAAGGTCATGAACAGAACTCTTAAAAAGCAATTGGCACAACCCTCTTTGTCACCAAGTGACAATAACAAACTGTATTTGACATTGAGCAGTACATAAAAAAAATTGGTGCTACAATTATTCTATCATTGTCTTTGACTAAAGTACAAGCAGGCTGATCACCAGGCTAGATCTACCCTTTTAGAGAAACTGTTTCCAGGTGTAAGCTCTGTGTGTCTGAAGACTCATTTGGTAAAGGCATTAGTCAGGCAGCCGCACGGGTGGATGAAATCCCTCTAATCTGAGTCAATCTGTCCCCTCCGTTCCTCACTGTATCTCTCTCTCTCTCTCTCTCTCTCTCTGGGGAAGAGAGGGGACATTGACACATCCCAGCCCTGCTAATAAAGCTCTAAGTCTCCGTGATGACAAACGATAATGGAACTGAAATTGCACCCACTTGTTCTGCTGATCTATAATTTCAGAGAAGACTCAATAAGCTCAGATCTGAAGTGTGTGCTGTTCATTGGAGGTGGTACGTATACAGCACGAAACAGAACCTCACCTCAGTGAACTTAATCTCCTAAATACAATGTTCATCATCATAAGCCTTGTATATTTAACCCAGCACAAGGTTCATGGTACTGCTACTTGTATCATATATAATTCAAAAACTCATTGCTGTAATTAGTCAGCAGTAAACACTAATATTACCAGCCATCTGCTGTATCTCCATCGTGAGAATACTGTGTTACTTGACTCATGAATACTGTTTTCTTGCCCTCTTTATGCTACTTTCTCACGTCTCAGTACATCTGAACATGTCCTTCAGGCAACGAGAGGCACACAAACTTGACATTGTTAGCCAGCCATGTGAATAACCTCAGACTTGAGAAATCAACTGTGTACATGAATATTCATTAGTAACAACAGCTGCTCCTATAGAATTCAATATAAAAGTGCTGGAATTGAATTGATAAGTAGGCCTACCTCGCTATCTATGAGAAGGTTAGTATGGATCATACAGTTTGGCCATTGCCTGTGGCCAAGGAATTATAATTCATTTAATATTCCTTGCATGTATGAAAGCATGAGGTTGCTCATGCTCTAAATTTCATATAAGCCTGTATTCTATTAAGGGCAAAAATACGCTTATTGTTCAGATAGTATCTCAAAGAAAAGTGCTTTACTTGTGTCCCAATGGTTTCCAATGAGACTATATTCACTTTCCAGAAGTTCCCATGCTGCAGCTGCTATGATTGTGCATAACATTATCTCTGATCAGGTCTTTAATTTTGCTACTTGTCACACAGGGGGTAGGGACATGCACGAGAGTACACGCGCACACACACACACACAATGGAGACATAATGAAACACAGGGACAAAACTCTCAGGCTAATCTTGGGGGTTTCCCATGACCACCCCCTACTCCCTCCTCCTCCCTCCTTCTCTCACAGCTGCTGGGAGCTCTTTCTCTTCCAGCGGTCTCCGTATCGGCATACCTATTGTCTCCAGCATCACGCTGCCAACCTCTCACCCCTGACCCAACAGTTTACCCTACTCTAACTCCGGGGCTCGAGGCTCCCAGACATCTTTAACACAGGGACCTCCTTCTCCATTCAGCCCAGCCAGAGCTCTCTCTCTCTCTCTCTCTCTCTCTCTCTCTCTCTCTCTCTCTCTCTCTCTCTCTCTCTCTCTCTCTCTCTCTCTCTCTCTCTCTCTCTCTCTCTCTCTCTCTCTCTCTCTCTCTCTCTCTCTCTCTCTCTCTCTCTCTCTCTCTCTCTCTCTCTCTCTCTCTCTCTCTCTCTCTCTCTCTCTCTCTCTCTCTCTCTCTCTCTCTCTCTCTCTCTCTCTCTCTCTCTCTCTCTCTCTCTCTCTCTCTCTCTCTCTCTCTCTCTCTCCAGGCCAGGCCAGGCATCTAAAGGAGTGTCAGGATTCATCAGCAGCGCTATGACAACAGAGGAATGGATGGGGCAGCTCGCTTTAATGCCTTTGTTCTGCCACGCAGCACTCCTAACCCTCCTAACCCGGCTATGTGAGCTATGATCTGCATCCTGGAGCTGGATCCTGGAAGGACAAAGACCTGCTGCAACCTGAACTTGGCATTTCCACCCCGCTGCTGGCCTCAGGCACCAACCAGGAGATGTGTTGACCAGTTATCCTTTATTTCATTCGGACTAAGTGAATATAGGGTCTCACGTGTTGTAAGATGAAGATGGAAATGAATCTATTTTATTAAGTGGGTCATTCCATTACTCTACACAGAAAATTCTCCACTGTTATTTTTTTCAAAGAAATCAACACTGAAAGTGTTGAGTAGGTGGACCCATATACTCAGTGTTAAGTGAACACACTGCTTAGAGCAATAAGGCTTTATTACTTAACACTGAGTATATGGGAGTGCCCTGCCTTTGACTGTATTTGTTAGTGACAGAGACATACATGGTTGTTGCATTCATCCATTCACTTGTCACTGTAGTGGTACCCTGTAAGGTCATCCTTTGTACCTTCAGTTATAAGTGCATAATTGTACCCCAGTTCATACAGGACTGCAAGTAGGGTCCCAAAATTCCCACTGGATCATTTCCCGGTCTATTGGTATGTCTAAGGAGAGGTAGAGTAGAGGGAGCAGTGAAAACACAGACTGTGGATGACCCATTCATGCCATCAGCCTCTGTAGTGTACTTTGAAATGTCTCCTGCTCTCAGCTGTAGCTGAATGTGTACATTAAACTATCCTGAAGGACACAACACAGTTTTAATCAACTGTTTGGTATATTTGAATGTGAAAAATAGACACTATAGACTGCAAGCTGAATTCCAATTTCCAACTGCTCGGCTCATGCATCTGACAGTGCATACTTCAATATGTCCTGAAGCCATGCTGTTCTTCATTAGATTAACCCGTCCAATTGTGAACCACAGACGAAAAACACAGACATCCCTCAATTCCAGTGCCAATAGCCAAACATCAGATCTAAAAACATAGCAAATGATCATCCCATTTTTTATGTTCAGAAAAAAACTGACCATAGCTGAAAAGCCAGCCAGGCGACTTAAACAGCTTTTGTTAAGCCTAAATGAAACCAGCAGCTTTGAGCTTGGTCAAGTCAAATAGATGACACACACACACACACACACACACACACACTGACGTCTCACCCTGTTCATAAAGCAGTGAGTATGGCACGAGGAGAGAGGAAACACTGAATCCCACTTCTCATGCACATCTGGTTAATAAGGTCCACTATCCCCAATACGGTTCTACAAAGCTCTTTAATTGGTCCCAAACCTGTTTGGGTAACAGTAAACCAGGAAGCTGGTCGCTCCCTATGTTCCAGATGTTATCTCTCCTTCACTGCATTATTTTTTTCATCTCAGCTGTGGCCTCTCTATTGTTACAGCATTAGTTTCTTATAGGGCAGATGTCCGACATTGAAATGAATTATGAGACATAGCAGCAGTTTAAATATCACACAGCACCGCTAACTCCTCTCCCCTGGTCTTCCTTGGTCTGTGTTGCTCACTGAACACAGTTACGGGGTCAAGTTGTTTTTCAGACAGGAACATCTGGGATTTCCTCTCCCAGGCCCTGAAGCTTCGTTCTCATTGACATTCTCTTAGTCCAGGGCTTTGCAGCTCTCGCACTGTTCTCAATGTTTTCGCTTCTCATTTCCTCCTAAATGAACTAGAAGGATACAAAATCCTCTCAGCTTAAATACTGTCCCATTAACCAAAGAACCATAGTGATGCTAGCTAGACACCAGCAAAAAATGCTTCCGGTATAGTTTGGTCAAGATATAAATGTTACCAATAATATTGATAATTCTTTACCAGCCAACACACCAGATATCTTTCTACATCTCTCCTGTTTGTGTTGAGAGAATATGAGGCTCAGTCATGCGTCTAGATACTGTAAACTATATTCTTTATTCCAATTTTTCAATCCCCAAACAGTCTTAGCAGCCAAATGTGATCCCTGGATACACAAGCTAATGGGTTTCCTGCAGCTGTCGCTTTATCCAGACAGAATGCTCAGCTATTCTGGATATTTTCAATCTGCCGGGCAGAGGTGTCTTCTATGTCTATCAAGATAATCCAAGGAGGATGACAGGTGGACAATGTGAGCTTGACTCAGAGGCTTCATTCATTCCACAGGAAAAGCATTCCTAGCGGAACAATTCGGCTAACATCGTCAACCCTCTGAGACACTGGTTCCATAGTCACATGCATTAGAATCACAGAGAGCTGACTGGGGGGGGGGGGGGGGGGGGGGATCATCATGTGTACATTCTGTAACATCCAAGATGTGCTAAGAATATTCTTCAATTAAAAGGAAAAGTGTGTACATGATGACCTTTGGAATAGTTCAACTGATTTATCTCTTAATGTGTATCTTTGAATAGCAGTGATAAATTATGACCTGATTATAAGGACGTTGGTCTAATTAGTGTCTTTTCATTTGACATCTTTCCGTAAACATTGAACATTTGTACAGTATTTGGGGGGTTGGAATTTGCTTGATTGGATTTGATGAATATTAAACGGGAGTTCTCTTTATTCACATAAAACGAGTCAAAAGAAGAGGATATCACTCTATCGAGCCATTGGCAAAATCCATCAGAATGCCAGAAGCAGTATCCATCCGCAGCTATGCAGCAGGTAAACGCCACCAGATACGTGGCTGTTAAACCAGATCTCACAAAAGTATTCTTTTTCATGTTGTCCTGAAGAGGCCCGAGGAAGTATGAAAGGGTTACTTTAGTTTGCATTTAAAAGTCTGCTCGATACAGCGTACCCTTTTGGCTGCCTGTGAATGGCCCGGGGCAGGCCAGCATGCCTCTTCATATGGTGAACACCTCTTAGCGCTGCACTGGGGGAACCCCAGAACGCCTTTGTCTTACGGGTTGTTTAGCAGCAGTGCTAAAGGAGCCGAGCACAAAGAGCTATCTGTGAAGTTGTTTAATATTCTCCATGGGCACCTGGCCAACAGGCTGGTCCTACAGCCTCCTTCTGTAATTTTGCTTGCACATAGGATTCACAGTATGTTGCCTGTAAAAACAATTGGTCAATGTTTCTTTTAAACAGCCCTATTTTTACCTCTTAATGTGGGCATTCTCTTTTTATATAGCCATTGCTTTCGCCGGGATGGAGCAAGATACGTTCAACTTTGACCCTGTTGTTGTGATCGTTGTCATGGTAACCTGACAGCTGTAGTTTCTATTCCCCTATTTAAAGTCTGACATTCCACTGCTTTCATTTCTTCACATTCACAAAGTAAAGAGGCTATTATTTTAGCACAGTTCAAACACAGTAAGGCAGTTTAATTATGCTTACTATATAACTAAAACTCTGTCATTTCCAACAAGGTTAGCAGCTTGTCATAGCCTACTTGTAAATAATTAGTAATTAATGACCTTGCATTTTCCTGTTATGGTGAATATAAAGTTGGCCACTCAAAACATTCTATGTTCTGGTAATTATATGAGCAGGCTAGACAAAGAAATCCATTATTCATTTGTTCATGCAGGTCCTCAAAAACATTATAAGACTAATCAAATGTATTTTCAAAAGAACAGAATAGCATAGCATTTGAGTTTATTATGTTACTGGTCTGCTGCGCCATGCAAATGAAATCAATAGTTATTTTTTTAAACAGACAAGAGAAACACTTAGCCTACATTCCACTGCCCCGATCACAATCAACACACATGTGGCCTATATTTTATTGATAAGAATTAATGTAAAGGAATATAACAGAATAAAATTGAAATAATATTTGGAACCGCATTAGAATCTGCTCTGTTCGATCATGTCCAGAATAAAAACCTCTGACCTGGATGAAACTCTGTAGGATGATTTCAGAAAGCACCTTTTTTGATCCACATTGGATGTAATCACAAAATCGCACACCTTCTTTCCTTTCAAACTCCCCAACAGCTATTTTGGCTGATGACAGATAGCCTACTAGCGATTTGTAGTTTAAATTAGAAACTCATGCATATTAAGTATTTAAGCTGCAATATGTAACTTTTTGGGCGACCCAATCAAATTCGCATAGAAATGTGTGCTATACATCAGTCTTTCTCTGCGAAAGCAAGTCTAAGAAGTGGTAGATCTGTTCTATGTGAGCTATTTCTATGCTTCCCGTTCCTAAGTTTAGTTTTTGCGTCTTTTACTTCCAGTTATCATCAGCCTCAAACTTGAAAATACTATATTTTTGGTTATGGAAAATATGTGCAGGATTGTTTGTGTAACTAGTGTGCACGTTTGAGTTTAACGTGTTTCCCATTTCTTGGGTTTTTGCTGGACTGTTTGAGTCCCCGTGTTTGGGGCACTTGTTTTGTGTGCTCCCTGTGTTTTGTGGGGTGGCTTATGTTCGCCGTTTGTGCATTAAATAGCACTACCCTGAACTCTCTGCTTCCTGCGCCTGACTTCGCACCCACTACACCCAGATCGTTACATCTCTATGTTTTTACTACAAAACATAGCAACGAGCCATTTTCAAAACAGGATGTTGATGTTGGGGTGGTGCTGGAGATGAAGACTTTAAATACCTGACGACGATCCGTTTCGAATCGAAAAGCGGTGAATTGGGAGCTTTAAAAGTGTAAGGGCCTTCTTTTTCTGTACTACTATTCTTTATTAGCCCAGCACCTATGTTTTTAAAGAAGTGCGTATGACCACAACCTTGCCTTTAAATATGTACCCATCAAAGTCAAGAAAAAAAAGATGAAATGGCAGTGTGCATTCCCCCAAGCTAAATTACAAAGCATTTCTGTGACAATAGACAAGAACAGCTCAAGGACAGAACTACATACATTTAAATGGAGAGACAAAAATGCATTAAAAGCATTTCTGTGGTCGACAAGGACAAGTTTGATGTCGGACAACAACAGAATGTTCATAATTCAATGTCGGTAAGATGAAAAGCGAGGGGTTGTCGGGACTTTTAAATACATTACCGCAATCATGGCTTGGTTGGTTGGTAGAAATAAAAGTACAGGTTTTGTTGCAATACCTTTCAGATATAAAGAAAAGGTGTCAAAAAGTTGGTGGCATGATAAAGTAAGCGGAAAAACGTCTAGGTATGAAAGGTATATAACAGTCCTCCACCACCACAATACATTCCTAGTCTCCCACAGCGTAATGTGTTCTGGGGGTATTTTCTCTCTGGTTCTCTGCAGATGACCCTGGAGGGCATTAGCTGGAAGCTCCAAATCATTTGGACTCACTTTAACTGTTGTTGCTACCCTAACTGCCATCCACAGTCAAACAGTTATTTTTTTAATAAAAAAATCTCTATATATATCCATAAAAAACTGAACTAAAATACAAACAAAACAGATCAAGGCTACAACATGAGAAGTTCAAGCGGTGGTTTTGAACAAGGTCAGAAGACGATGAGAGATACTGACCGCAGTATGTTGAAGTGTGTTGAATGGCTCCAATATTTCACTTGAGCTATCACTGTTGACAGCGAAATCACCTCAAAGGGTCTGCCAGTTGTCTATTTCAGGCACATTATAAAATGGAAGGTGAAAGATTATTGGGGCTACTTCGGTCCTATTGGATTTTATTTCATTATTTTGCTTTCTCTGCAGAGATACAGTACGATTTTGTACTCGTATCATTAAAATACTATTGCTCCCACAAAGTTAAGATACAAATCCAAAGGAAGTAGTCTGTCTTGTTAATTGCATCAGCCCCATTTTTTGACGACACAATCACTAACCCCCATCTCGCCCTTTGACCTACTAGCTAATTTACTGGCCCAGATCCTGATCTAGTACTGAAGGCTTGGGGCCTCTGGGTTACTAGTATAGGAAATGATGTCACAACCTACAGATACCTCTGCCCCCTGGTATCAGTAGATAGGCATGATGCTGTCTACCACTATATATCAATTATGTCAAGCCACTATTCCTGACCCTGAAACAAAGTGACTGTTATGCCCTAGCCTATATACTTTATGATCTGTGAAGGCTATTTGTTTAACCGAAGCTTGGCAATAGTTCTGGGTCATGTTGGAAATGGTTATTGATTTCCGTCGCATCGATACAGTCCCCAAGCGTAGGCTGGCCTGTTCAATGAGGGTGTGAATGCACATCAGCACTGTGTCGGTCTGTGGTCCACTGTCTGCTTTGTGTCGGTCTGTGGCCCACTGTCTGCTTTTGTGTCGGTCTTTGGCTACTGTTTGCTTTTGTGTCGGTCTGTGGCCACTGTCTGCTTTTGTGTCGGTCTGTGGCTACTGTTTGCTTTTGTGTCGGTCTGTGGCTACTGTCTGCTTTGTGTCGGTCTGTGGTCCACTGTCTGCTTTTGTGTCGGTCTGTGGCACTGTCTGCTTTTGTGTCGGTCTGTGGCCCACTGTCTGCTTTATGTCGGTCTGTGGTCCACTGTCTGCTTTTATTTCGGTCTGTGGCCCACTGTCTGCTTTGTGTCGGTCTGTGGCCTCTGTCTGCTTTGTGTCGGTCTGTGGCCACTGTCTGCTTTTATGTCGGTCTGTGGCCCACTGTTTGCTTTTGTGTCGGTCTGTGGCCACTGTCTGCTTTGTGTCGGTCTGTGGCCACTGTCTGCTTTTATGTCGGTCTGTGGCCCACTGTCTGCTTTGTGTCGGTCTGTGGCCACTGTCTGCTTTTATGTCGGTCTGTGGCCCACTGTCTGCATTTGTGTCGGTCTGTTGCCGGCTGTCTGCTTTTGTGTCGATCTGTGGCCCACTGTCTGCTTTTGTGTTGGTCTGTGGCCCACTGTCTGCTTTGTGTCGGTCTGTGGCCCACTGTCTGCTTTTGTGTCGGTCTGTGGCCCACTGTCTGCTTTGTGTCGGTCTGTGGTCCACTGTCTGCTTTTATGTCGGTCTGTGGCCCACTGTCTGCTTTGTGTCGGTCTGTGGTCCACTGTCTGCTTTTGTGTCGGTCTGTGGCACTGTCTGCTTTTGTGTCGGTCTGTGGCCCACTGTCTGCTTTATGTCGGTCTGTGGTCCACTGTCTGCTTTTATTTCGGTCTGTGGCCCACTGTCTGCTTTGTGTCGGTCTGTGGCCTCTGTCTGCTTTGTGTCGGTCTGTGGCCACTGTCTGCTTTTATGTCGGTCTGTGGCCCACTGTTTGCTTTTGTGTCGGTCTGTGGCCACTGTCTGCTTTGTGTCGGTCTGTGGCCACTGTCTGCTTTTATGTCGGTCTGTGGCCCACTGTCTGCTTTGTGTCGGTCTGTGGCCACTGTCTGCTTTTATGTCGGTCTGTGGCCCACTGTCTGCATTTGTGTCGGTCTGTTGCCGGCTGTCTGCTTTTGTGTCGATCTGTGGCCCACTGTCTGCTTTTGTGTTGGTCTGTGGCCCACTGTCTGCTTTGTGTCGGTCTGTGGCCCACTGTCTGCTTTTGTGTCGGTCTGTGGCCCACTGTCTGCTTTGTGTCGGTCTGTGGTCCACTGTCTGCTTTTATGTCGGTCTGTGGCCCACTGTCTGCTTTGTGTCGGTCTGTGGCCACTGTCTGCTTTGTGTCGGTCTGTGGCCACTGTCTGCTTTTATGTCGGTCTGTGGCCCACTGTCTGCTTTTGTGTCGGTCTGTGGCCACTGTCTAATTTGTGTCGGTCTGTGGCCACTGTCTGCTTTTATGTCGGTCTGTGGCCCACTGTCTGCTTTGTGTCGGTCTGTGGGCACTGTCTGCTTTTATGTCGGTCTGTGGCCCACTGTCTGCATTTGTGTCGGTCTGTTGCCGGCTGTCTGCATTTGTGTCGATCTGTGGCCCACTGTCTGCTTTTGTGTTGGTCTGTGGCCCACTGTCTGCTTTGTGTCGGTCTGTGGCCCACTGTCTGCTTTTGTGTCGGTCTGTGGCTACTGTTTGCTTTTGTGTCGGTCTGTGGCCCACTGTCTGCTTTTATGTCGGTCTGTGGCCCACTGTCCGCTTTTATGTCGGTCTGTGGCCCACTGTCTGCTTTGTGTCGGTCTGTGGCCCACTGTCTGCTTTTATGTCGGTCTGTGGCCCACTGTCTGCTTTTATGTCGGTCTGTGGCCCATTGTCTGCTTTTATGTCGGTCTGTGGTCCACTGTCTGCTTTTATGTCGGTCTGTGGCCCACTGTCTGCTTTGTGTCGGTCTGTGGCTACTGTCTGCTTTTGTGTCGGTCTGTGGCCACTGTCGGCTTTCACCCAGGCCTTCTGGAAATGTTTGTGTGGACCACACATTCTGTGCTGTACAAAAAAAACTGATACAGACTGTTTGTCCACAGACAGGGATGACAAATATCCCCTCAGCTAGGCTCGGGCCACTGCCAGCATACAGAGTATCTGAAGACACTTTGTCCATCATGGGTTTGTTTATGTTATAAGGTACTTCATACTATCAGGATGCATTTTTTATTATTATTAATAAAAAGGCTATTGTAAAAAAAAGTTTTTGTTACTCTGGAGGTAATGTTCAATAACAAAAACTCACAGTTTAATTTATTTTTTAAACAAGCTCAACAAAAAAATTGCACAGTCAATGTCTTTATTATGACCGACCATGTCAAACGGAACAAGTGTTCTGGAGGAGGCAGGATGTACTCATTTACATATCCTGGATATTTTTAGGCATTGAGATTCCACCCTGTTTCCAGCACCAATGTGACAACTCTCTAACAAGGGTGAACTCTGGAGGTTAGCACAGTGACTCCCCCCCCCCCCCCCCCTCGCCCCCACACATCACAGTGGAGCAGTGAATAGACCCTTAATAAAAGTGAGGGGGACGGGCCATGCTTGAGCAAGCATTCCCACTCAGGAACTTCTATTCCTATCATTTCATATCACAATACACAATGGCCCTCTTTGTGACAGGAGGAGGACTTATTAAGCTCAACAAATTAACATGAGTGCTTGGACGGAGCTGCAATGTTGGTGCCGGGCAATCAACCATCCACAGTGAAGACAGAGAAGAGAGGATAAGAGGTGTGGACGAGTGGAGAGAATGAGCAGTGAAGAGGGGAGAAGGAAAAGAAGAGAAGGAGGAGAGACAGCAGGAGAGGTGGGAAGGTGGAACAGGGAGAAGAAAGAGGAGGGGAGAGAAAGAGAAAGGGATTAAATAGCAGAGTTTATTTGGTTGGACTAAGTGGTTTCACAGCAGAGCAGCTCAGATTGTCTGAGAGGATATGTGGGCCTCATCTGCTGCTTAATTGCCAAAGATGCTCGGTAAGATCCTCTGCCAAATGGAGAGAAGCCCAGAAATCATTAAATTATTACAACAAATACCTCATTAACATGGATATTAAGCATATTTGATGCCCGCAAACCCATAATAAAGAGTAATGAAAAATCGTAAATGCTGAAAATGAAATTGTCTAAATAATAACAACAAAAACATACAGTATGTGGAGAGACGAGGGGGGGGGGGGGGGGTTGGTGAAACATAATGAACAAATGGTTGCATCAGTGGCTTAGTAAATGTGTTATTACATCATCCTTTCTAACGTCATCATTCCTACACAGGTGGTAAAATGACAGCGGTCACATGTGAGAATACCAGGTATTTGAACAGAAAACAAGCCAAACTGCGTCTCTGCAGACTTCACAAAAATATGGATGTAAACGTTATTCATGAGCTGTCCCCTGTTCCAGTATCCATTATCTGGAGTGGGCCTGGCATGGACCAGCTGTGCTCCCACACACAGAGATAACCTTGAATCCTGATCAGAGCATGGGGACAAATGATCTCACCCTCTGTTATTGCTCAGGCATCGGTTGACAAGCCGCTGATTCTGAGAGCAAAAAAAAACACTCGCCCAGTGGCATGACGTTCAAAGATGTGGAACCTCTCCTTTCCTCTCGTCCCTCCCAGGATGCAGGGTCACTGCACAGTCGTGTGCACTGTGTATGTAACCATGTCAGAGTAACCCTGCTTGGTGTGACAAAAACAATCTGACACCTTCCAGACATCCCAGATGGTTGCACAAACACCAGGCAGACAGGCAGTTCAAAAAAGTCCCAAGGAGGGACAACATCTGAGATAGATCATTTCCATGAAGCAGAAATAAACAATATGTCTGTTTTCTCTGTTGGTGTGTCAATGTAGTCAACAATGACATTCTGAAATTACAGTCAATGGAGACATTGACTTTGGGATTGAGGGAGATTAACAACATTTGGCACAAGACTTATGTCACCACTAAACTCTGCCCGTAAACCATGAGTAATAGAGATAAGCCAATCGGATGACAGACAACAGTACCCATGAGATGTTTAATCAAATTAGTCTTTCAAAATGACATTATTGATTTGGGTTAGCAATCAAGTGATTTTTTTCTCTCTTTCTCCGATTACAGTCATAAACAATGGTGCAATGTTTAAATCTTGAGGTTTGACGCCAGTGGTGAATAACTCTTTCCAGAGAACAATTAAGTACAGATCAAAACAGTTTTTGGAGTTCGAGAGTTTCCATGCAGGAAAGACTATTTTTATTTTTTTGGCTATCAAGTTCTGGCTCAGAGAGGAATTGTTCAGAGTCAAGTAAGTCCATAATTCGCTGTATTTGATTAGCCTTAACTCCTGCAAGTCACAAGACAGCCCTAAATGTGAACAAGCATATAATTAAATTGTCTCTATAAAATGGAAAATGACAGGCTTGTGAGTTTCTCCTTTTCGCATCTGCCCCTTCTTTCCTTTCAGAGTTTCTATAAACCGGCAGTAGGTCAAGAAATGGCAGAAACATATTGATCCCATCTGTAAAGTACTTTGACTAATGAAACAGCCAGAAGCCACTCGTAGGCCCCTGTGTTGCATACAAAAACATAAGTTCTTAGCTGCTGTATTGCATAAACATGCACGATCCTCACAAGCACTATAAACAGTTATCCTTCCTCAATTATATCATGGTCATTTCCCAAGGGGTGATAGTTTAGATCCCATAATAGTGTTGCATGAGTCCACAATCTCTACTCTGGGCTGTTGGCATGGAGGAGATGCATAGCAACAGAGGCCGATGCTGAGTAAACAGGTGAGAGTCACATGACTATAGAGCTGAGTAGAAGTTGGCAGAACATCTGGAACATCTAACTCCATGCAGCTTCTTCACTGAATTAAGTCTTGGACTTCGGAGGTCCCAGTCAGAGCCAAGCATCCTCCCACATTGTCCATATATCCACTGTTATAAAACCTCTTTAACACCATAGAGGCATCGGAGAAACAGTGGGGAATGTTTTAAATGTGACACCGCCTCCATGAGAAAGTCACCAGGGAATCCATTTAGACAGTGCCAGTAACCTACAGTCTAATGTCTGAAGGGCATCATCTGTTCTCCTTGTCCTCAAGGCATCCTGTATTTTTGGGGATGTAGTCACCAGTCCATGCCTGCATTCCCATGAAGCACGTAGAACAAAACAAATCCCTAAACAGCTGTAAGACATTCATTTCATTATGCAAAACAGGTCAACCATCAGAACCACTGGAAAGATCCTCGTGCTTGTTTGCCACTTTTCCACAGTGATAATATAGTCAACAACACATTACAGGCTGTTAGATCACGTCTTATTAGTCTTTCTCGTGCGTTACGGATAATATCTTAGGGAAACGTTCAACAACCAAAGCCAATACCTCATTATAAGAAGCTCACCAGCACTACTATACTCAATGGTAACTTCTCATCCCTATCCCTCCTCGGGGACCTATTGTCTTAATGTCCTACTGAGAGACATATGAATGTGAACAGAGCCTTGAGGCAGTGGACAATGGTCAATTGCAATGCAAGGCAATATCCTCTGAGAGAGAGAGAGAGAGAGAGAGATAGAGAGAGAGAGAGAGAGAGAGAGAGAGAGGATGAGGGGCCTATTTCACAGAGGGTCCGTCTACTCTGCAACTTGCAATTCAGTGAACTACCCTCGGCATCAACAGCCACTAAAGTCGCACACAAAGGAGAAGGGCCAAATTAGGAACACAAAGAGGCCACTGTGGGAGCTTCATAGGGAATTAATGAATGCTGATACACATTCTCACACTGACAATGTTCCCTCCTCCCAGTCCCCCCATAGCCTCAGCTGCACCACTGCAAATCAACAGGCTTATGTGAGAGCTCTATTCCATTTGTTTTCTTAGAGTCCATCTATCCTGTGAGAGGGAAGGCTCAGTTCCCCCAATAAAAAAAAGCAACATATAGGCCTGCCTTGGAGAGCATCAACAATCTATTTCTGCATTAATGAGAATGATTCTACTCCTATTAATGAAGGACCGTGTGATATGATATGAAGAACACAAAAGACACTGACTATAGCTTAATAACAGTCTCATAGACAATTCGGGGGTAAATGAGAGTGCTCTTTCTCAATCTATACTGTCTGTCCCATCTGGCCGACAGCCTCTTAGAGCCCCAAAGCCCATAAGTCTGCTGGGAGCCTTTAAGAAGTTGCTGAATATCCATAGCATTGGCGCCTAGCTCCCTATTGCCAGGCAGGCATCCCCTGGGTGGAAACACAGATGGTCAACACTTGGGACTGAGTCAGAGAGTCAAGTAGGACACAGGAATTACACCCCAGTGCAACTCCCAGCCCCTCACAGGCACGACACTGCATCACTTGCCTAGCCTGCTTGAGACAAGTGTCGAAACTTGATGGAGGGTGTATAGTCTATGGACTCTACGTTGGTTTCGATACCCAAATGCTTATAGCATAATATAGGTTTTTTGTTTATTGACTAAAACTGAAACTCATCCACTGTCCGCCCACACAACTCTCAAACTCGCTAATAACAGCTCAATATATTCATACTGAATTGCAAACCCAGATGTAGCTGCAAATAAAGCTCCACCATCAATTATTCAATAACAATCTGAAACATCTCTATATAAGCTATTGGAGAATGCATTTCCAATCCATCAACTAAATGATATAGTCAAAACATTATGATCTCTTCAATCAAAACCAATCTACACTGGAAAGTTACTCATACAAGATGGCATTATAAACATGTATTTGTGATACTCATTTACTCATTTATAACTCATTTAGTTAGTGGTTGAGAAACCAAAGAGCAATATGAGGAATGTACTTCCTCAGACAGCTGATAGTGATGTGGGTTATCAACTCCAGTTGGAACTTCTCAGGCCATGCCGAGTTGCGCCTGGTAGTAAGGGAAATCCTTCCAGACTTATCTCCCTTTAATCGTCTTGTGTCGAGTTGGTCAACTACTCTAATGCTGATAGCCTACTAAACCGGGTCAGATAAAAATAAATCGGGTGGAAAGTATTGTAAACATTACACTTTTAGATGTTGTTTGCGCGGAGAGATCTCTTTGGAGGACCAAAAATAATCAACAATCACGGAAAAAGTGGTCAATCTAAAACGTTACGTCAAACATAAACATTTATTTATATTTAATTTTGAAACCTACCCATTTTTAGTTTCCCAGAGTTTCCGAAGTTGAGGAGTCTGTTAAAAGTTCAGCTAACGGGTGATGTTGCGTCCGGAGATGCACAACGAACGCCTAACTAGTCCACAAAGTTGTTGCTGCACCGCGTCCCATTTGGAGACAGGCTGAGTGACGTCACCACCGGAGGATTAGTGTGTAGGTCTGGGTAGGACAGGACAGCGTAGTGCTTAGGCCCCTTAACCCTCCAGAGGACAACTGTGAAAAGTGTGTTGCTCATTCAACCCCAGATACTTTATCTGTGTTCAGCCCTGTTATGCAGCATGCGCAAAATTCTTATGGTGGTCCAGATAAAAGACCACTGGTCTAAATTTAGATCAATGAAAATGTGCCATTGCCTGAGTAAAGACGACTCCTGGGTTAAATTATCCACATAATGCCTTAGCTGAGATGTTTTGAGGGAATGTAATAAACGTGTAATTCCAGTGAAATAACACATCAAGTTATACCCCCAAAATTATATTTGTCTGGTGAGAGAGGTTTAGCACTGCAGTGTAAGCCAAGGCTTATTCTCAATGCTGCAGTATCGTGTGATGTACCCCTGAAACTCCCAGTAATCCAATATTTTGGATAAGGTGTTAAATTGTCAGGTCAGCTAGGCTGTCCTGTGCAAGAAAGACAACAAGGACAAGGAACCAATCACAGATCAGAGGTTAGCCCCAGACCACCCTTAGCCGAATTGCCACCAACCGGTGATACAGCTATCTTCAACCTAGCTTCCTTTTCCTCTGAAAACTCAAAGTGGGATCTCCGCTCAGGCTTTTCTTTTACGCCTGCTAAATTAGGTTAGCCACCGACTTGCAGTGTCAGTGAATCCAACCTGCTGTCCACTGGCGTAAATTCCAGTCCTTCTGTTTCTGGAGCCCGTAGCACATGCTACAACAGGTATATTTCACTGGTCATCCCCAAAGCCAACTCCTACTTTGGCCGCCTTTCCTTCCAGTTCTCTGCTGCCAATGACTGGAACGAATTGCAAAAATCACTGAAGCTGGAGTCTTATATCTCCCTCACTAACTTTAATACTTTTTTCCCCCCAAGATGGCGTAGCAGTGCAGACGTGGTTTGTCGTCCTCTCGTTTACTTTTTGTAATTTTCATATTTTTTGTATATATTTCAATCTCTTTTCTATTTTTAAATTAAATATACCTTCCGGTACGCCGCCTCACTCAATGTGACACGGATCGGATCCGCAATTGTTTTTAGACCTTATAGCCAGAACCTCCATCAGAAGCTAGCCATCAGAGGCTAACCAGCTAATTAGCTACTAGCTATTTAGCCATTATTAGCCACTACTAGCGGCCTTTACCTTCTGCACAGGCACCAACATTTTTTTTTTTTACCTGGATAATACCTACCAGCCTCGGACTGTTTTTCTCCAATACAATGCCGGATTCCTGCCGTAAACCCTGGACCATTACTCCTGATAATCACAGCTAGCTAGCTGCCACCAAGTGACCCAGTCCCAAAGCTAGACCTGAGCCAGGCATACCGCACGGCCTACTCTGTGATCACCCGGCTACCCAGCCTCCCGGAAACGGCTAGAATCCACTACTCCACCGGGTACTTGCCGTAAGCTCTGGACCTTTGCAGCGGATCATCGCTGCTAGCTGCGACCGAGTGGCTATAGTGGCTAACTCCCCTGCTCCGAAGCTAACACCAGTTAGCCGTGAGCAAGGGGCATCTCCTGGCTAGCAAACGAAATTATTTTAACTACAATACCTCTTTCGCCATCTGGCCCGGACCCTTTATCGACACGGCGGCCGGCATACCACCACGACTGGTCCGCAGACGTAATTCCATCCGCTGTGCCCTCAACCGGCCATTGCCAGACGTCGGAGCAGACACTTCTACTTATCCCGGCCAGCTAACTTTAAATGCCGTGTCTCCCGCGTGCTAGCGTAGTAATGACTACCCCGCGGCTTACCTGTTCCATCTATTGCTGTTCACTGGACCCTATGATCACTTGGCTAGGGTTTTGTAGGTCTAGGCATTTGCATGTTTATGGTGGCCTGATATGGTTCCCAATCAGAAGCAGCTGTTTATCGTTGTCTCTGATTGGGGATCATATTTAGGTAGCCATTTCCCCTTTGGTGTTTGTGGGTTCTTGTCCTATGTTTAGTTGCCTGTCTGCACTATTCATATTAGCTTCACGGTTTGTTTTGTTGTTTTGTTCGTTTGTTCAGTGTTCCTTTTTTTAATAAATTAGAATGTACGCATACCACGCTGCACCTTGGTCTCATTTGTATGACGAATGTGACACATGCAGTCTCATTTGTTGACTTCTGTAATCGAAAAAGCCTTGGTTTCATGCATGTTAACATCAGAAGCCTCTTCCCTAAGTTTGTTTTACTCACTGCTTTAGCACACTCCGCCAAACCTAATGTTCTTGCCATGTCTGAATCCTGGCTTTGGAAGGCCACCAAAAATTCTGAGATTTCCATCCCCAACTACAACATTTTCCATCAAGATTAAACTGCCAAAGGGGGAGGAGTTAGCTTGCAAAGTCATGTCATACTTTCCAGGTCTATGCCCAAACATTATGAGCTTCTAATTTAAAATAATAATCTCTCCAGAAATAAGTCTCTCACTGTTGCCGCCTGTCATAGACCCACCCTCAGCTCCTAGCTGTGCCCTGGACACCATATGTGAATCGATTGCCCCCCATCTATCTTCAGAGTTCGTTCTGTTAGTTGACCTAAACTGGGAAAAACTTAACACCCCAGCAGTCCTACAATCTAAGCTAGATGCCCTCAATCTCACACAAATAATCAAGGAACCCACCAGGTACAACCCTGAATCCATAAACATGGGCACCATCATATATATCATCCTGACCAACTTGCCCTCCAAATACACCTCTGCTGTTTTCAACCAGGAGCTCAGCAATCACTGCCTCATTGCCTGCATCCGCATCCGCAAATGACCACCCCTCATCACAGTCAAACGCTCCCTAAAACACTTCTGGGAGCAGGCCTTTCTAATCGACCTGGCTCGGGTATCCTGGAAGGATATTGACCTCATCCCGTCAGTCGAAGATGCATGGTCATTCTTTAAAAGTAATTTCCTCACCATCTTAAATAAGCATGCCCCTTTCAACAAATGTAGAACTAAGAACAGCTTCTAGCCCATGGTTCACTCCAGACCTGACTGCCCTTGACCAGCACAAAAACATCCTGTGGCTGAGTGAAATAGCATCAAATAGTCCCCGCGATATGCAACAGTTCAGGGAAGTCAGGAACCAATACACGCTGTCAGTCAGGAAAGCAAAGGCTAGCTTTTTCAAACAGAAATTTGCATCCTGTAGCTCTAACTCCAAAAAGTTTTGGGACACTGTAAAGTCCATAGAGAACCAGAGCACCTCCTCCAAGCTGCCCACTGCACTGAGGCTAGGTGACACGGTCACCACCGATAAATCCATGATATTTGAACATTTCAATAAGCATTTCTCTACGGCTGGCCATGCTTTCCTCCTGGCTACCCCAACCCCAGCCAACAGCTCCGCATCCCCCGCAGCTACTTGCCCAAGCCTCCCCAGCTTCTCCTTCACCCATATCCAGATAGCAGATGTTCTGAAAAACCTGGAAAACCTGGACCCGTACAAATCAGCTGGGCTACACAATCTGGACACTCTCTTTCTAAAATTATCCGCCGCCATTGTTGCAACCCCTATTACCAGTCTGTTCAACCTCTCTTTCATATCGTCCGAGATTCCTAAAGATTGGAACGCTGCCGCGGTCATCCCCCTCTTCAAAGGGGGTGACACTCTAGACCCAAACTGATACAGACCTATATCCACCCTGCCCTGCCTCTCTAAAGTCTTCGACAGCCAAGTTAACAAACAGATCACTGACCATTTCGAATCCCACCGTACCTTCTCCACTGTGCAATCCGGTTTCCGAGCTGGTCACGGGTGCACCTCAGCCACACTCAAGGTGCCAAACGATATCATAACCACCATCGATAAAAGACTGTGCAGCCGTCTTCATCGGCCTGGCCAAGGCTTTCTACTCTGTCAATCACCTCATTCTTATCGGAAGCCTCAATAGCCTTGGTGTCTCAAATGATTGCCTCGCCTGGTTCACCAACTACTTCGCAGACAGAGTTCAGTGTGTCAAATCGGAGGGCCTGTTGTCCGGACCTCTGGCAGTCTCTAAGGGGGTACCACAGGGTTCAATTCTCGGGCTGACTCTTTTCTCTGTATATATCAATGATGTCGCTCTTGCTGCGGGTGATTCCCTTATTTATTTTCATTTTTATTTCACCTTTATTTAACCAGGTAGGCTAGTTGAGAATAAGTTCTCATTTGCAACTGCGACCTGGCCAAGATAAAGCATAGCAGTGTGAACAGACAACAACACAGAGTTACACATGGAGTAAACAATAAACAAGTCAATAACATAGTAGAAAAAAAAGAATCTATATACATTGTGTGCAAAAGGCATGAGGAGGTAGGCAATAAATAGGCCATAGGAGTGAATAATTACAATTTAGCAGATTAACACTGGAGTGATAAATGATCAGATGAACATGCAGGTAGAGATACTGGTGTGCAAAAGAGCAGAAAAGTAAATAAAATCAAAACAGTATGGGGATGAGGTAGGTAAATTGGGTGGGCTATATACCGATGGAATATGTACAGCTGCAGCGATCGGTTAGCTGCTCAGATAGCAGATGTTTAAAGTTGGTGAGGGAGATTTTTGCAATTCGTTCCAGTCACAGGCAGCAGAGAACTGGAAGGAAAGGCGACCAAAGTAGGTGTTGCTGCTAAATTGTAATTATTTCGCTACTATGGCCCTGATCCACCTCTACGCAGACGACACCATTCTGTATACATTTGGCCCTTCTTTGGACACTGTGTTAACTAACCTCCAGACGAGCTTCAATGCCATACAACCCTTCTTCCGTGGCCTCCAACTGCTCTTAAACGCTAGTAAAACCAAATGCATGTTTTTTAACCGTTCCCTGCCCGCATCCGCCCGCCCGACTAGCATCGCTATCCTGGACGGTTCTGACCTAGAATATGTGGACAACTACAAATACCTAGGTGTCTGGTTAGACTGTAAACTCTCCTTCCAGACTTATATTAAACATCTCCAATCCAAAATCAAATCTAGAATCGGCTTTATATTTCGCAACAAAGCCTCCTTCACTCACGCCGCCAAACTTACCCTAGTAAAACTGACTATCCTACCGATCCTCGACTTTGGCGATGTCATCTACAAAATAGCTTCCAATACTCTACTCAGCAAACTGGATGCAGTCTATCACAGTGCCATCCGTTTTGTTACCAAAGCCCCTTATACCACCCACCACTGCGACCTGTATGCTCAAGTCGGCTGGCCCTCGCTACATATTCGTTGTCAGACCCACTGGCTCCAGGTCATCTATAAGTCTTTGCTAGGTAAAACTATGCCTTATCTCAGCTCGCTGGTCACGATAACAACACCCACCCGTAGTACGCGCTCCAGCAGGTATATCTCACTGGTCATCACCAAAGCCAACACCTACTTTGGTCTCCTTTCCTTCCAGTCCTCTGCTGCCAGTGACTGGAATGAATTGCAAAAATCACTGAAACTGGAGACTTATATTTCCCTCACTAACTTTAAACCTCAGCTATCTGAGCAGCTAACCAATTGCTGCAGCTGTACATAGTCCATCTGTAAATAGCCCACCCAATCTACCTACCTCATCCCCATATTGTTTTAATTTGCTTTTCTGCCCTTTGCACACCAGTATCTCTACTTGCACATCATCATCTGCTAATTTATCACTCCAGTGTTAATCTGCTAAATTGTAATTACTTCGCTACTATGGCCTATATATTGCCTACCCTCTCACACCATTTGCACACACTGTAGAAAGACTATTTTTTTATATATTGTGTTATTGACTGTATGCTTGTTTACTCCATGTGTAACTCTGTGTTGTTTGTGTCGCACTGCTTTGCTTTATCTTGGCCAGGTCGCAGTTGTAAATGAGAACTAGCCTACCTGGTTAAATAAAGGTGAAATGAAAAATATAAAAAATAAAGAGGGGCTGCTGTGGGGAAGCACACATTGCCATTCACCATCGATCCAGTGCATTGCTATCTGGTATCCAAGGAGGCCACAGTGCTCTCCAGGCCCAGTCTATTCATTGTCGGCCAAATGGCCAACTCTCAATGGGCCGCTTAATGGTCAAGCAGGGCTTCCGCCCAACATGGCAAGGAAAACCAATAGAAAAGGGAATTTCTTGGTATCACTGAGAGCGAGGGGACATCTACTGTTTACTATATTTAATGAAAAAAGGAATTGATATTGTGTTTTGGAGTAGTTGTTGTTTCCGAGTAAAGGATTGTCATCAGGCTCAGTCAACAGGGATATCTACAGAGTTCATGAATCATGAGCAAACCTTCTAGAACACGCTAGTATGTGAGTAACACCCTGATTCTGTATGTCTGTATACATTACTACATGTGTCTAAGTCAATAAGGGAAGCATTCCAGTGCCTGCTGGTACAGTAGAACAGCAGCTGACAGACAGACAGCAGACAGATAGACAACTGTTAAAGCAGTGAACACACACACATCAAATTCATCTGGTGATGTCTATAGACAGCAAGTCAACACTTATGTTAAATCAATCCCAGACCTTTGAGGTAATATTTCCTTTTACAGATGTCCATTTTGGCCTGCATAAGAGGTTCACCACTGTGTAGAGGTAGCAGGGTGCCCCATTTCACAGGTACAGACACATTTAATTGTTCAGAAATATTTCCTTTGCTCAACGGTAGCAGCTTAGACCTTCACTTCCTGTGGAATTGTTTGTTAAAAAGCCATTTGTTGACTGTGGTGTTATTGGGGAATCTGTGTGACTTGTAAGACTACAATCAGCCGCTTGTTGAGAATAAGGAGAGAGAGAAGGAGCTAAGGGAGCTAGTTTGCATAGCAGGATAGTTGACTAGCTCTTCAGTGTCACTATGGGGATGAGAAGAGTCTTTTTCAATTAGCTTCCCTTAGCTGAAGGTCTTCTGTTAAGGTATGTTACAAATCTGATGTTCCATTTTAAATGCATATGTTACCATGGAAAAAATACACTTTGGTAAAAATGTATTCATATCAAAAATCTGTATTTACATCATAGAACGATTCAAAAATAATAGTTCAAAACCATGCTCCAAATTTCTCTGAACATAATCGTAAATTTACCCAATGGAACTATTGTTGTTGGCCGTGGTTCCCCTAACCCGGAGTAATGAGGAAGGAGTCAATTCTGCCAAACATTCCTTTCACAACTGCACAGATCTCAAGAATCTAGGCATTTGCCAAATGAGCACTTGATCACTGTAAACCTCAATGGGCTGTCATTATTCAAAACTTTTGAGAAAACCTGTTGCACTTATTATATCTGAGTACAGTTACTTCAAGTGATTTTGTAGTCACTACTCAAACCGATAGAGTCACTGTGACCCTATATGGAGTCCAGTTTTAAGTTGTATCAGCTTGACATTTTTTGACTAACGCCCCCACTAAGCTACACCTCAAATACAATTTCCCAGTGTGCTATGCCTTTTCAAGTGAACTGCAGTTACTACCCATGATTGTATTAGTTAGTGACAGAGACATGGTTGTTGAATTTGTTCAAGCCTGGGACCTTCACCAAGTGAGTTCCTAGGTTAATATTATCATTATAATAAAACTCTGTACAACACTACATATCTTTTAGTCCTTTACCCTTACAGTGGCCTGAAACTCATGGTTTACAGGCCACACAAGCTCGTTTGGAGGTTTGTTAACACAGTGTCCAAAGAAGGGCCATGTGTATACAGAATGATGTCGTCTGCGTAGAGGTGGATCAAGGCAAGAGCGACATCGTTGATATATACAGAGAAAAGAGTCAGCCCAAGAATTGAATCCTGTGATACCCCCTCTATGAGGGTGCCCATGTTTACGGATTTAGGGTTGTACCTGGTTGGTTCCTTGATGATTTGTGTGAGATTGAGGGCATCTAGCTTAGATTGTAGGACTGCTGGGGTGTTAAGCATTTCCCAGTTTATGTCACCAAACAGAATGAACTCTGAAGATAGATTGGGGGCAATCAATTCACATACGGTGTCCAGAGCACAGCTGGGAGCTGAAGGGGGTCTATAACAGGCAGAAACAGTGAGAGACTTATTTCTGGAGAGATTCATTTTTTTAATTAGAAGCTCAAACTGTTTGGGCATAGACCTGGAAAGTATGACAGATCTTTGCAGGCTATCTCTGCTGTAGATTGCAACTCCTCCCCCTTTGGCAGTTCTATCTTGACGAAAATGTTGTAGTTGGGGATGGAAATCTCAGAATTCTTGGTGGCCTTCATAAGCCAGGATTCAGACATGGCAAGAACATCAGGGTTGGCGGAGTGTGCTAAAGCAGTGAGTAAAACAAACTTAGGGAGGAGGCTTCTGATGTTAACATGCATGAAACCAAGGCTTTTGACGGTTACAGAAGTCAACAAATGAGAGCGTCTGGGTACGCACAGGTTCTGGGTTAACCTCTACATCACCCGAGGAACAAAGGAGGAGTAGGATGAGGGTACAGCTAAAGGCTATCAAAACTGGTTGTCTAGTGCGTTGGGGACAGAGAATAAAAGGAGCAGATTTCTGGGCGTGGTAGGATACTTTCAGGGCATAATGTACAGACAGGGGTATGGTAGGGTGCGGGTACAGTGGAGGTAGACCTAGGCATTGAGTGACGATAAGAGAGGTTGCATCTCTGGACGCACTAGTTATGCTGGGTGAGGTCACCGCATGTGTGGGAAGTGTGACAAAAAAGGTATCTGAGGCATGTAGAGTGGGACTAGGGGCTCCGCAGTAAACTAAAACAATGATAACTATCCTAAACAACAGTATACAAGGCATATTGACATTAGAGAGAGACATAAAGCGAGGCATAATGCAATCACAGGTGTTGATTGGGAGAGCTAGCTAAGACAACAACAGGTAAGGCAACAACAGCTAATCAGCTAAGACAACAACAACAGAGAGGGCAGAGAGGGTCAGTTAACTACACACAGGGCCCGAGTTTGAGGCTGGGGCTGACAGATTAACAAAACAACCAAAAGGTTCCTGGGTCGAATCCCTGAGTTGACAAGGTAAAAATCTGTAATTCTGCCCCTGAACAAGGCAGTCATTGTAAATAACAATGTGTTCTTAACTGACTTGCCAGGTTAAATAAACAAAGAAATGTATATACAAAAACACAGATGTTAAAAACAATTCCAAAAAACTAACCCGCATTAGAGCATGCTGGGTAAAAAATTGATTTGTTAACATAAATCCCAAACAGGGAGTTGCTGTTACTTCTCATTTAGTTTTGTAGTCAGTACCAAATAAACATTTTAAGTAATAATTACTTTACAATTACTTTGACTTCACCTTACTAAAAGTTTTTGTTTTACAAATTCTAGTGCTGAGCGATTAACCGTAATTAAACAACTAATTGATGGACATAGGTTCAATTACTTGAATTCTATTACCTTCTAGATTTTTCCGTGAGCTCAATTGGCACACATTGTATAGTTTCTCTAGAGATAAATCGATCAACCCGAACTGTGCGATGTACTAGGAAGTTGTAGTTTCCAACAGGTTGACACGGAGAGGATCGACACGAAGAATGCGCAATCAAGAGGGATAGAAAGCTGTTCCCATCGCGAGGTACTGCATCTCTACGTGAAAATACATGATCTAAGTGATTGGTAGTTGGTTTTCAGCAGTCATAAAGGTATGCCTTATTTACCTTGAAGAACTATTAAAACAGTGATCTTGTCAGACAGCATAGGCAGCAGCTCAATGGAGAAGAGATGATGACTTGGAATTAAATAATAAAGTAATTAAATGACAAATATTCGAAACCGATATCGAAAACTGAACCGGCCTCAAAAAGTACTAATCGCTCGCACAAAACAATGCCTTGGTGTTTACAGTGTAAGGTCTACGTCTCTGGATTTGGGTGACATAAAGGAGAGATGGCAGGTCTGAAAGCTCCAAGTTATCTAGAGGTTTTCAGGACACGGACTCTGCCACCTCTAATTGATTTCACATTCAAAAATAGAGAGACGGCTCCTGGACAACATCAATAAGACATTTGTCAAACGTCTCCATGAACAATAAATGCATCCAGGCTACTTAGTATGCAGGCCAGCACACCTTCTGAAAGGAAGGGGCCAAGGACCAAGTTGCCATTTAAACACTTCTTTCTCATTCACCAAGTTGGTGATCCATGCAAATCATCTGTACAGAAGTCTCTTTGTTGCTACAGTAGATATCATTTAAAAAATGACATCCATTTATATTCACAAGTAGAAATAATAATCCAATTTGTTGAGACGTCAATGGTGACATGGTCTCTGAAAAACCATAGAATAACCATCCCTTCCCTTCCTATGAGGAACTATGCAACGTAATGCTGCTACCAATGTCTGTCAATAGCAAGTTTTCCATCCAATTGGCGACAGATTTTCATGCGAATATTCAAAAATCCGCATTAAAAACAGTATGTGCATTGTCCCACCAGAGATGTGTATAAAAAGCTGTGCGTGATGATGTAGTGCACATAAAAATACCTTTTGCGGTTAAATTCCCATGTACCCTTTAATGAATACAAGTTAACATTAATTACATTTTACCCACACAAAGAGATCCCACCTTCAAATCAAATCAAATCAAATGTATTTATAAAGCCCTTTTTACATCAGCTGATATCTCAAAGTGCTGTACAGAAACGCAGCCTAAAACCCCAAACAGCAAGCAATGCAGGTGTAGAAGCACGGTGGCTAGGAAAAACTCCATAGAAAGGCCAGAACCTAGGAAGAAACCTAGAGAGGAACCAGGCTATGAGGGGTGGCCAGTCCTCTTCTGGCTGTGCCGGGTGGAGATTATAGCAGAACATCTAGTGTCTAGTGTTTTGTCCAAATTTTCTGTTTCTATCGGGCCTGTCATTACATTTTTTTTTCATCCCAAAGGCACCTTACTCACATAAAAAGGTTGAATGGAAACTTGGTTAGTGAACCATTTTCAAACCTTTTCACGGTATCCTCCAGTATTATTCCTCTAAAACAAACAAATTCAAGTATTACGGGGGGGGGGGGGGGGGGGGGGGTCAGACTTGACAGTGCATAACTTGATAGTATTTACATCAAATGTGAAAAAGTGATTGAGGGAAAAGAAAATGTATTTGCTTATAGACTCTGACAAGGGTATGGTAATAACATGAGATTACAGAAAAACTGTAAACTCAAACATCTTTGTCAAATATGAGGATTTAGTTTCAATACAGCCCCAAAGAGACAACAGATGCCCTCGCTTTCCATTATCAAAGGCTGAAAATATGTGTGCTAATCTATGACTCAAATGCAATGGATTTCAATTTCATTCTTTTGAAATGTTTCCGATCTTTTTGTGAATTTCTTGGCTGCGCCAACAGGCGCTGATGTTGCAACATGAACCATATGACAGATCCAATTAGTTCTCATTTGCACACCCTTTGTGCTGCAATGAGTCAGGGTTTACGATGAAGTAAGTGCAAAATTGCTTCAAAATCGGACGTATTCAGCTGTCACATCATACTTGCACAACAATATATTCTACATTTTGTCACTCGCTGTTTTTCCCTGAGTTGGATCATCTGGAAAGAAGACTGGCTGACCAAGGGAGAACAAAGAGAAAACTAGTACTAAACTGGACTATCATGTCGTGAATCCAGCAGATTCACGACATATGACTGGGCGGCAGGGCAGCCTAGTGGTTAGAGTGTTGGACTAGTAACCAAAAGGTTGCAAGTTCAAATCCCCAAGCTGACAAGGTACAAATATGTCATTCTGCCCCTGAACAGACAGTTAACCCACTGTTCCTAGGCCGTCATTGAAAATAAGAATTTGTGCTTAAACTGACTTGCCTATTTAAATAAAGGTAAAATAAAAAAAATGACTTCACTAGAATGATTTACATTCTTCTCTAGAATGGTTCTACACCATGTTGTTGTCCCAGAGCATACTATATATAGCAGGTTTTTCTCTCTGGAACAGGTTTCAATTTGGGGTTAAATCACCTCAGCAAATTGAAGCTTCCAATATTTTATGAAAAACTAAAATGAACTAAATGAACTAATGTAAATGTAATCTGAAATTCAATAAGGGCAATGAATACTTATCTGGATAAAAAAATAACAATAATAATAATAATAATAATAATAATAATTGAATAGAAAATGAAGAAGGGTTGGAATAATTATGGTGAAATATAAATCAAATCAAATGTATTTATATAGCCCTTCGTACATCAGCTGATATCTCAAAGTGCTGTACAGAAACCCAGCCTAAAACCCCAAACAGCAAGCAATGCAGGTGTAGAAGCACGGCCAGCAATATAGAGATGTAACTATTAGTTGGTTCATTTTGCATTCCAACAGAAATGTCACTGCAAAAACCTTTGACCTAGTTTTTGAAGTCAGCAACGTGAGGTATAGTCATGGAACACTGACTTCTGTTTTAACATTATAGAATTGGAGGTAACATTCCCATCTGAAACCAGATATACAGGAACCACATTGTTTACCACGGACCACAAGACGCCTATCAAAAGAGTTTGCCATGTTGGTTATCCCTTTAAAGAATGCCTGTACAACTACATTTTGCACTAGGATGAGACATAAAAACAAAGGAAAACATCTGTTGCCTGCATGGCTGTGTGTCTACTTCAGGCATTGTGGAATTTGACTAGCTGTTCTCGGCTGTACTCAAGCATCAGTTAATCCTACAGTACTTACCTCTTACTTGACAAAATAGTTCAAACAATTTCCATTTAAATGTCTTTATGCTTCATTGAACCTCAAGCTTTAGAGTCCGTCTGTCAACTCTCTCTGTCTGCTTTGCGTGGAACAAGAGTGTAACATACGTGATTATGGTCTGTACTGAACCTCACTGCACCTTCGTAGGGACCATGTAGCTTACATGGAGATTGGTTGAGGATCGACCAGAGGACAATCAGACCACCAGGAGAGGTCCACCAGACCACGGGAACACATAGAACAGCAGACCACATTGGTTCACTGGGGTAATGCGATCACAGTTCCAGTTTAGGAACCAGGAGAGGCAGCCAAGGGTAGTTATTAACCTCAGCCAAACAAGGATTCCTCTGATGTTCATTTTGATATTCTTACAAATGACGAGAGTGATTAGTCTCAATCACGAGACACTACACATCACGCACTGTAACACGGAGGGAAAAAGATTCACTATGCAAAGTTGCCGTACAGATGACAAAAATAAGTCAGGGATGTGAGAAGAATAAAATACCATGAATATTTGAATGTTTTCTGTAATTTATTTAACAGGGTACAGAGGGACACTACATTGCGGATCGCTACGCAACAGACGGGCTTTCCATTAACATCAAAACAGACAGTTGTGAGGGGGAGGGCTGTGCGGCTGTGGCGACCTACTCAGGGATGTCAGTGGATGTGGCCAATGTGTGTGTTGAACTGAGCTCATGTAATTTATCACCCCTATGGCCCCAGGGAGAGGGCACTCAGAAAACAGCTCAACTGTTGGGGGCTAGGGAAGGGAGGTGGAAGTCATATCTACAACTATCTCTTCGAGGGGCCCATGGAACAAAGGGGGGGGGGGGAGCAAAGAAACCTTTGTTATGAAACCCGGGGATGAAAAGGAGCAATATGCTGTGAAGAGAAAAAGTAGGCTTGCAAACTGTGAGAATATGATGGAAATCATTGTTTCTTTGGCTGCTTGGGTATCTGTTAGACCTATAGAGGCCAACAACAAATACAATGTATCAGTTCTTTACAGTTATTGGTTGCTATCTGTACATTTTGACAAATTCAAAGAGAAAGACAGACATATTCAAATAGAGAAGAGTCCTGTCGCATCTGCTGCCCCTGATTTGTGGCAGAGTTCTAGGGGGAAAGAGCCTCGGCGTGGCCAGATTCTACGGAATCAGACAGCCTTGTTCTGAGAAGTGGAAAACAAAGAGCATCTAAGCGGACCCTTGTGACTCTGCTTCCAAAGATAATTGGGTCACTGCAACTCTCCCAACCTCACTAGCTGACATTGGAGGAGACGCAGAATAAAGGAGGCATTTATCTAGTATAGTAGAGTCCTCATAGAGGACGACTGTCCTTCTGGTTGGATGTCCTCATCAGGCTAGTCAAAATGAAAAGTAGATCAACTGTATTTTTCTGTGTGTTATGTCCAGTTTTTGTCCTACACAGAGGATCACATTGGAAATGAGTGGTTTTACGCGTTCATGTGTCATCCTCTGGATTTCTTGTAAAAAACTGTTTTTAAACTGTACAAATTGTTTTACCCAAAATAAAATCAATCAATCAACTGTGACATAGGAGGCATGCCGAGGTACTGACTTAGACATTCCCTGGAACAAAATATGCCGGCCAAATGAGTATGGATCACAACCAGAAAGACAATCAAGGGTAGCGAGGGTAGCTTGCTCAGGCAAGCCCAAAGATTGGCCTAGTTTTTAAACAAACACACACTGAATACATTACTGTTGTACCCTTTAACTTGGCGAAGATGGCCATGGGCAGAGGCAACCTGACAAAGTAGTCCTTTCTAACAGATCAATGATACGTTATGTGTTTCACAGGGGCAGGCAGCTACACTAGTTATCTGTTAGCAACTGCACAATTAAATAGTGAGAACATTGAGTAGCGAATGTTTTGGAGTCTGTGGGAGTGTGTTGGTTGCAGTGTATCTACAGCCTAGTCTAAGAACCCAGATCAAGGAAAATGCGCATTTTTAAACGAATAATCCATTTTCACAAAAATATCACTGCATCCATCTGAGTTATGTCTGTATTATTTTGATTAAGGCCTATGTACGGCAACCTGCTAGAAAAACTGAAAACACTCAAGATGATAGAGTTAAAGGGTTGCACAACTCCTGTCTAAAAATCACTTGATCTAAGTAACACAATGTCAATTGCCATTACAGCAGCAAGTCTATGAGATTGTAAAGTCGTCCAATAACTACTGTAGGGGAGAGTGGGGTATGTTGAGCCATTCTTTACATTCAGCATCACTCCTTCAAAACATACAGAATATTTCAGGATGTGGTGAATCTCTGGAAATATTCTGAATTCATGTTAACATTACAGTTGTGATAACATAGCTTGTCCAAAAAAAAGTGCTCTTGGCACATCGTATGGGGCAAAGTAAGTTGATCTTTTGGTATTTAATTTTCATTACATTTTCAAATAAATTCTAGAAACACGTTTTCACTTTTGGGGTGTTGTGTGCAGATGGGTGAGAAGGGGAATCAGTTAAGCAGCCTGTACTGAATGAAATTTTACCACAACCTTTTTAAAACCACGTCTAATTTTATTTTCCAAACACAATTCAACAAAATCACACTAGATTTGTTGTCTTTTAATAGTTTTAAGCATATTTTAACCCATGCTTAATACCTTACAAATACTTTGCTCTTTTTTTTTTACACTTTTAACATAGGCCAGGCCCTGTTGTTACCTGCCTTGCATTACGCCTGGGGAAAAAACACTTCAATTTGCTTAACTTTCCATTGGGTCAACCATTTGCTCAAATTACCCTATGACCATTGGCTCAACTTACACCAAGGCAAACATTGGTACTATATTAGCCCCCACAGCTGCAAGAATGCTCTTTCATGCAAAGTTTAGGACCTCATATTGAAGCTTATAAAGTCCCCGACTGATGTATAGAATAATCTTACAAATGTATACTTTGGTTTAGATTAAAGCAATATGAATCCTCTAACACAATAAATTCATAATGATTTGGTGAAAATCAGTTTTTTGGACGTAACTTTCTTACCACTTTTTCCATGCGGTTTCTTCCTTCACTGACTACATGAAATGATGACCTCTTCCTAAATATTTGGCCAAATTATTAATTTTGTGTATGGTTTCCTAGAAACAAGGGTGGCTCAACTTACCCCTTTTGCTCAACTTACCCCAATCTCCCTTAAAGATAAATCATTTGGAATCTAACCAGCATTTTATTGAATTCTAACCTGGTGATCCACACAGTAACAGACCTGGAGTCTGTAATTTATCATCTGAGACGTGACAGACCCCAGACTTAATCAGAACTAATCAATCACTTCCTTTGTCCAGAGATAAGAGGTTCCACGTGCCACATGCTGACTACGAGTCTCACACATTAGTCATCATGGCCCAACTCAAATATGTCACAAACACATGTGTCAGATGTTGATACCGCAGATGGCAGCTGTTATTCACCACATTTCTTTTAGACCAAAGTTTCCCCCCAAGCAAATTTCCAGGACTGTGGCATTCAGATTATTTCTCTTTAGTCAATATGTGAGAAATCCTCAACTGGATATGTATTTCAACTGAGGCTTCGCCCCAATATCCTTTATCAGTGAGCTATGCTATGATGCTATGTGATACAATGTGCGAATACTTCTCCTGTGTACATACAGTAGTTTTATTTTGAACTGGAATAACATTGTGAAAGTCGCCTAAATCCTTGGTCCCGAACTTAATTAGTGTGGGAATATGTTAATTATTTATTTGGCTTTTCTTATTTCGGCAATGTCTTTCCTTTCTGCAAAGAGTGAAGAGAAGCGTTAGGCATTATAATATTCTAACTGGAAAAAATATATATATTCTAACTGGACATAAGTTATTAGCCATTTCAGAGGGCAAAATGTATTTTTGGTCCACAAGTCTATACTGCCATCTGGTGGTTGATTCCATACTGCTAATTATGTTGTATATTTTTTGTCATTCAGCTTTGTCATTCATTGTAATGATGCTGAACCTCTGTTGTGACTCATGAACAAATACATGCAATGTACAGAAGAGAGTTTTAAAACATATGTCCGTTTAAGGACAAGGGATTAATATTCAAGTATCAAATATATTGAATTACACCCAAACCCATTACTTTAACCTTGTTATTCATTTTTTCCGACAACAGCAATTTACAGACGTGGTATTGATGATTGATGACAAATACACATTTGTGATAATAAGTGATAATAATACAGGACAATGGGGACATTACTATAGTACATTTGTATACCTTTTTAAATAATAAAAACATCTCAATAATGTGTACATGTCAGAATTAGATCACCTAATCTGAAACTTTAAAAAACGAATAAAGAAAATAGTTGCATCTGATTGGTCCTCAATAGTAATTCAAGTCCTGATTGGTCTTGTTCACCATAATTGTGAACAAGACCGTAAGACTGGAGCTCAGATTCTTTCAGAGAAAATAACATTTATGGAAGCATTTGGGGGGGGGAACAAAACCATATAGAGTGCATCCAATAATGTAGTGACAGCAGTCTTTCCACTAGATGGCTATTACACCAAGTTATAACATTGCTTGTGAAATTGTAAACTCTGACACTTGAAATGCATTCATATCAATTTCAACAACCATAATGAAAGAGCTTTTGGATGTGCACAGACAAGCTTCATTCTGACTCCATTCTCGCTACGACACCCCTACAGAAAATAAAAACACAGGCGCCAACATAGCCTATCGTGAGAAAAGAGAGGGAGAATTATGCACTAAAATAATCAAAAAATAGACCAAAAATAGCTCTCTTGTGGAAAATAACACGTGTCAAACACAATGGCTGTGTTTCGGGCTGACTACATTGCAGATGCCTGCCTGCACATGTCTAATATTAAAAGGTTGTGGAGGTTTCTAATGAGCAATCATCAACTGCACTGCTCAGGTTCATCTGTAACAGATGAGTTAAAAAAAAAAAAAGTCATCTTAAAGAGGACAGGATAATATACCACCGCCCATACTTTCTCGAATGTCAGTTTAACGCCTTCTAAATGAGCATGACGACGTGCCCGCTTTTTTTTTCAGTCCTGCTAGGCTCGACGGTGTGTCCCCGAGTCACGCCATGGTGACTTGTGTGTGTGTGTGTATGTAGACACAGGGCTGTGGGTTGCAGTGGGCGGAGGGGACTATTCTATTATCAGTCCAAGCGCATGTGAAGCGTAGGGAGACAGTCAGTGCGTCAGAGATGAGTCATTTTGAAGTTTCATAATGTGATGATATGATGTGACATGTCAAAGGACCACAAAGACTCAAGCTTTTGCCCAGTGACCCCTTTATGTGAATGCCGTTCCATATAGCCTTGTCAATAACAGAGGCTGTTGTACATTAAGAAGCATTAAGAAGACTTCGTAAAAATGTACAGTGCCTTGCAAAAGTATTCACCCCCTTCGTGTTTTTCCTATTTTGTTGCATTACAACCTGTCATTTAAATGGATTTTTATTGAGATTTCATGTAATGGACATACACAAAATAGTCCAAATTGGTGACGGGAATTTTTTATTTTTTATTTTTAAAGTGGTGCGTGCATTACTGTATGTATTCACCCCCTTTGCTATGAAGCCCCTAAATAAGATCTGGCACAACCAATTACCTTCAGAAGTTACATAATTAGTTAAATAAAGTCCACCTTTGTGCAATCTAAGTGTCACATGATCTCAGTATATATACACCTGTTCTGAAAGGCCCCAGAGTCTACAACACCACTAAGCAAGGGAAACCACCAAGCAAGCAGCACTATGAAGGGCAAGTAGCTCTACAAACAGGCCAGGGACAAAGTTGTGGAGAAGTACATATCAGGGATGGTTATTAAAAAAAATATCAGAAACTTTCAACATCCCACAGAGCACCATTAAATCCGTTATTAAAAAATGGAACTAATATGGCACCACAACAAACCTGCCAAGAGAGGGCCGCCCACCAAAACCCCCAGACCAGGCAAGGAGGGCATTAATTAGAGAGGCAACAAAGAGACCAAAGAAAACCCTGAAGGAGCTGCAAAGCTCCACAGCGGAGATTGGAGTGTCTGTCCATAAGACCATTTTAAGCCGTACACTCCACAGAGCTGGGCTTTACGGAAGAGTGGCCAGAAAAAAATGAGCAAACACGTTTGGTGTTTGCCAAAAGGCATGTGGGAGACTCCCCAAACATATTGAAGAAGGAACTCTGGTCAGATGAGACTATAACTGAGCTTTTTGGCCATCAAGGAAAACGCTATGTCTGGCGCAAACCCAGCACCTCTCATCACCCCGAGAATATCATCCCCACAGTGAAGTATGGTGGTGGCAGCATCATGCTATGTTTTTCCATTGGCAGGGACTGGGAAACTGGTCAGAATTGAAGGAATGATGGATGGTGCTAAATACAGGGAACTTCTTGAGAGAAACCTGTTTCAGTCTTCCAGAGATTTGAGACTGGGACGGAGGTTCACCTTCCAGCAGGACAATGACAATAGGCATACTGCTAAAGCAACATTCGGGTGGTTTAAGAGGAAACATTTAAATGTCTTGGAATGGCCTAGTCAAAGCCCAGACCTCAATCCAATTGAGAATCTGTGGTATGACTTAAAGATTGCTGTACATCAGCAGAACCCATCCAACTTGAAGGAGCTGGAGCAGTTTTTAGAGACATACCCCAAGTATTGACTTTGGGGGGTGAATAGTTATGCACACTCAAGTTTTCAGTTTTTTTGTCTTATTTCTTGTTTCACAATCAAACATATTTTGCATCTCCAAAGTGGTAGACACGTTGTGTAAATCAAATGATACAACCCCCTCCAAAATCAATTTTAATTCCAGGTTGTAAGGCAACAAAATAGGAAAAATGCCAAGGGGGGTGAATGCTTTCGCAAGCCACTGCATGTGTCAGAGGATAGAAGGTTCATGCAATTTGGACATATAGAGTCCACCATTACACCAAAGTGATAGACTGATAAGACTTTAGGAAGACAAACAGACAGGTGTGTCTTTACTAGATATCTGTGTAACACTACAGTGCCTTGCAATCATATTCCTTGGATATCCCTTGGATATCTTCACATTTTATTGTGTTACAAAGTGGGATTAAATTGTTGGTAATTGTATTTTTTTGTAAAAAATCATCACAAAATACTCTGTAATGTCAAAGTGGAAGAATAATTCATAAAAATAAAACAAATATTAATAAATATGTAATTACTAAAATATTGTTTGTTGCATAAATATTCAGCTCTCTGAGTCAATACATGTTAGAAACACCTTTGGTATTGATTACAGCTGTGAGTCTTCTAAGATAAGTCTATGGGAGCGTTGCACACCTGGATTGTGCAATATTTGCCCATTATTCCTTTCAAAATTCTTCAAGCTGTGTCAAGATGTTGGGATTCATGCTTAGACAGCAATTTACCAGCCTTGTCATAGATTTTCAAGCAGATTTAAGTCAGAACTGTAACTTGGCCACTCAGAAACATTCACTGTCTTCTTGGTAAGCAACTCCAGTGTAGATTTGGTGTAAAAGCAGACTGAAACAAGTTTTCCTCTAGAATTTTGCCTGTGCTTAGCTCAACTTCTTTGTTCCTGAAAAACTCCCCAGTATTTGCCGATGTTAAGTGTACCCATACCATGATGCAGCCACCACCATGCTTGGAAATAAGGAGACAGTTACTCAGTGATGTGTTGGAATTGCCCCAAACATTTAGGCCAGAAAGTGTATTCCTTTGCTGTGTTGTCGTCATCCCCCCCCCCCCCCCCCCCAGTATTACTTTAGTGCCTTGTTGCATGCAAGATGCATGTTTTGGAATATTTGTATTCTGTATATTTGTATTCTTCTTTTCACTCTGTCATTTAGGTCAGTATTGTGGAGTCACTATAATGTTGTTGATCCATTCTCAGTTCTCTCCCATCACAGCCATTGAACTCTGTAGCTGTTTTAAAATCACCAATGGCCTCATGGGAACATCCATGAACAGTTCCATTCCTGTCCTGCAGCTCAGTTCAAAAGGACAACTTTATCTCTGATGTGTTTGGGCGGTTTAATACCTAATCCACAGCATAACTATTATCTTGACCGTGCTTAAAGAGATATTCAATGTCTGATTTGTTATTGTTACCCATCTACCAATCACTGCCCTTCTTTACGAGGCTTTCGAAAAGCTCCCTGGTCTTTGTAGTTGAATCTGTCCTTGAAATGCAATACTTGTCTGAGAGACCTTATATATGCTGTATGTATGGGGGACAGGGGAAGGGTTATTCATTCAAAAATCTGGTCAACCGCTATTATTTCACACAGAGGGAGTCCATATAACTTATTCTGTGATTTGTTAAGGAAAATTATACTCCTGAATTCATTTAGGCTTGCCTAAACAAAGGGACTGAAAACTTATACGACAACTATAGTTTAGTTATACCATTTTTATTTATCTTAAAATAACATTTCATGTTTCTTCCACTTTCACATTACAGAGTATTTTGTGTAGATGTTGACCAACAAAATGACAATTAAATAAATTTTAATCCCACTTCCTAGCACAATCAAATTTGACTAAATCCAAGGGGTCTGGATAATTTTGCAAGGCACTGTATATACAATATATCAGGGACCTATATCTATGTGTAACACAGCAACACCCAGGCATCCGATAGGGCCTATCAGACCTATATACATGCTGTGTATAACTGCTTGTTTATTAGAACATAGCACATAGCAGTGACTTGAAACTTTCCTCTCTGAAGTGTTTCACATCCAAATGCTAACTGAGTTTAAATGAATAAGGACACTAAGATGGTGTTGAGAGTCAGAGGTTTGCGAGGTTGAGCTGGAATACGCTGGATGCTGAAGAATCCGAATCACTCTGTTCAGAAGCCCTACAAGCGGCAGAATTTCCAAACCTTGTATGCAAATGTAGTTTTTGTAAAGGTTGTTTTTTGGACTTGAAAGAGATGGAGAATTGTGCAGGCTGAATTGCCTTTTCACTATGTACACCCTCATAGACACTTTTACATCCACCTCTTTGGGGTTTTCTGAAGGCAAAAACTAGCACGGTATTTGCTGAGGACAACAAAAGGTCGCCCAAAACCTCATCTACTCAGGTTGTTATCTCGATTCAGAGAGAGGCTCTGCAACCCTATCACAGGACATTTACCTCCCATTTTACCTCAAATGAGTTCTCAGAAGTTGTTTTGGCTTGTCAAGCTAAGAACTTCTCAGAACTCTGGGCCCTCCACAAATAACTCGATTTTTTTGTTCCAACTTAGTTCAGTATAAAGCACATCAAATTTTTTTTTTTAGGAAAAAGGACAACCGCGTGAAAAGTAATCCACCATCAGATCTAAAAAAAATAAAGTTTAATGTTCGTGTATCACAAAGTAAATATATTAGTGTTTACAAAACAATTGGGTGCATGACAATAATGCATAACCTAATTACGTTTTTTTTTTTTTTTTACCAACAACAACAGTGATAAGAACGCCTTCTATCGACAACAAACACGGTTTCATCCCACAGTTATAAATGTATAATTCTACTGTATAAATGCAAAAGCCGTTACAAGTTCAACAGAGTGTGAGAGCAAAGGTAGGTGTTGCAGAGGAACAGGAACTCACAGGGAGCTACGGTGGTTCAGATAACCTGATCTGTTTCTCTTGGAGCAGACTTGTGACTTGCCTTACCTTATTTAGAGATCGCTCTTTTGAATACAGATACAGTCAGGTACAGAATTAGGTAAACATTTCGGAATAAATCATACTGCCAAAATATTTCCATGACGTAGGGGGAATCTATTGAGACATTCGAATTACTTAACAATATGGTTTTCAAAATGAGGGTGAATGTAGACGTCCCATAGGCCATTAAATAGCAATCCCCACTTAGGTAAATGAACAAAGATTTGCATGCTAAAAATGATTTGTGTTCTGAACAAAAATGCATCCATCTAATAGATTGTAAAAATGTATATTTTATCCTCACATTTTGGTTGTTCACTAAATATAAAAATTCACGTTTTTTTTTTTATTCTATGGTGTTGCAATGATCAACCCGACAGTTGTTCAGGGTTTATCCTAGTTATTGTGTAAGTGTCAGCATGCGTTGGAAAGCCTCCCCTGACCAAAAGCTAACCACACCTTTGTAGGCATTGTCGTCGAATGCTGTGCTCTAAAAACATTAAACACATTTAGTGGTAAATCATACAATTTCAATTTTTAGTGAATTGTCCCTTGAACTATTGCATGAGAATAGAGAACACAATCGATCAGTGTAATTGAAAGAAGAGGTAATCATTTTAAACATCAATACAATTAGTGAGACAGCTGAACTGGTACGTGACTAAACTAAAAATTTGAGAGGGAAACCTGACAAATGACATCATATGATGGTGGCTCTAAAATTGCCTGATCTAAAGTCACATTAATAGAGGGACCCCAGTACCCCAGAAATGCATATTCAAATGTTGCTATACAAACATGTACAGCACATCATTCACGGGAGACAATCAGAAATGTGAAAAATACTTTGATGGAAAATCTGAAAACATGACGATGCATTTTACAATCAAACAATAGTGCATATCTGTTTCAGGTCATCTTGAGGATGGGTGTTACCTAGGACTATGGCTAACACTAGTCAACAAGAAATTAAACAACTGTACAGTGAACAAGATCCCCAAAACTGGGACAACTAGACATTTGCACTGGGTTCCTCAACAACAGCTAGTTGGTATTGCTCTACTAAACACACAATTGGTACTGTACGAATCAAAGTGCGATGGTAAACCCTGCTTTCAAATTCAGTTATTACTGGTTTATGGTTCACACCATTTTAAATTCCCTCCATTTGGTAAAATCGAGAAGGTCAACGTCTACATTTGAAAATACTTGTGCTTATTATTGATGGCTATAATACCCAGCCAACGTTATCACATTAAGTTGTCGTCCCATATACAGTGCATTTGGAAAGTATTCAGGCCTTTTGACTTTTTCCACATTTTGTTACATTACAGCCTTATTCTAAAATGTATGAAATTGTAGTTTTTTTTTTTCTTCTGATCAATCTACACACATAATGACAAAGCAAAAACAGGTTTTTCAAAATCTTTGAAAGTATCAAAAAATAAAATAACTCAAATGTCACATTTACATAAGTATTCAGACCCTTTAGTCAGTACTTTGTTGAAGCAGATTTACCAGTGATTACAGCCTTGACTCTTTGGTATGACGCTACAAGCTCGGCATACCTGTATTTGTGGAGTTTCTCCTATTCTTCTCTGCAGTTCCTTTCAAGCTCTGTCAGATTGGATGGGTAGCGTTGCTGCACAGCTTTTTTTCAGGTCTCTCCAGAGATGTTTGATCGGGTTCAAGTCCGGACTCTGGCTGGGCCCCTCAAGGACATTCAGATACTTGTCCCAAAGCCACTCCTGCGTTGTCTTGGCTGTATGCATAGGGTCGTTGTCCTGTTGGAAGGTGAACCTTCGCCCCAGTCTGAGGTCCTCTGCGCTCTTGAGCAGGTTCCTTCGACCTCATGGCTCTGACATGCACTGTCAACTGTGGGACCTTATATAGACATGTGTGTGCCTTTCCAAATCATGTCCAATCAATTGAATTTACCACAGATGGACTCCAATCAAGTTGTAGAAACATCTCAAGGAGGATCGATGGGGAAAGGATGCATCTGAGCTCAATTTTGAGTCTCATAGCGAAGGGTCTGAATACTTATGTAAATACGTTTTTTCTGTTTAGTTTTTTTATATACATTGGCAAACATTTTTAAAAACCTGTTTTCGCTTTGTCATTATGGGGTACTGTGTGTAGACTGATGAGGGACATTCTTTTTTTAATTTAATCAATTTTCGAATAAGGCTGCAATGTAACAAAATGTGGAAAAAGTCAAGGGGTCTGAATACTTTCCGAATGACCTGCACACCCTACTGTTAGTGCTTTGATCAAATCGGACCACATTGTCAAATTAAATAAGACTTTTCTGAGACAAATCCTGGTTGACTTGAAGTGAAAGGGAATACTACCAGGATATTCTGGTGTTGTCCTCGTACACTCTTAACAAACCCGAGCCAAACCTGTCCTCGTAACAACTGGGACATCCATCTTCCCAATCTGGACATAACTGACATCCTATAGTCCACCAGAAATATGTTTCCTTATTATACACAGCACATATTTAAATAACATTAACGACAAACACTTTTCAGAGTCAGAATTATGTATGTACAAAAACGACATCTACAGACCACTCGCTATCAGTCTTGATAGTAAGAAAGGAGAGAGGGGTGGGGGGGAATCAGCACAGTCAGTGAAAACACAAAAAACTGGGCTTCTACAAGGAAAGAAATAAAGGCTCTCTAGGTGCTTTGGCAAAAAATAAACAAAAAGTAAAATCCCTTTATTTGAGGCAACATTGGTTGTTAAGGCTCTACTGCAGCTGTGCTTTTTTAGTATTGACCGATGACGACTATGTTATGAGAGAGGGATGAGGAAAGAGGAGGAGTTGGAGGAGAAGAGGTGCTATCTGGAATCCTCTGGCTCTGATTTGATGGTCTTCTTGTCGGAAAGGTTGAGAGCCCCTTGGGAGAAGTCGGCCCCGTTCTCATTTTCTGGAATGAGAAAGAGAAAACAACAACATAGGAGGAGTTGGATTATTATCAGATGATTCAGCATGAGTGAACCATGACAGAGAATTAACCAGCTGATTCAGTATCAAATGATTCAGAATGAAGGTTAAATGTGATGGAATCTTTGAGCTGATTCCATATCAAATGATTAATTGTGAATTAACTACAATAGAGAATCTCTGGGTGCAGACCTGTGGCCAAAGTTTTGCCCTCAACATTGCCATGGTGACTCGTCGCAGGGGTCTTTCCCTCCCCGTTGCTGTGATGCCTCTTTAGCTCATTGGCTAGCTGTTTCCCCAGGGGTATGTCTCCATCTGACCTTTGACCCGCCACACGCAGGTTCAGTGGCCTCTCCCCTACAGGAACACACAGCTAGGTAAGGCCAAACATTTTATAAAAACAGAATGACAATACAGTACTTATCTATTCCATTCTATTCTAACACTCAATTCAACTCATAAAAAGCCATTAAAACACCGTCATTCAAAATAATGATTTGTGTCTGTTCTGTAGAAAATGCCATTATCTATGTCTCGCTCTGTAATGAATAGAGGCTGTTAAATGAAAGAGCGGTGTGTGTACTGTGTATAAAATAAAAAGGTGTTAGTCACGCCACATTGCTGTCAATGCTGTCAATGAAGACCCATTAGATCAGCCAGAGGTAGAGCACAAAGGAAGATAACTCATGCTGTTTACGTGTGTGTGTGTGTGTGTGTGCGTGTGTGTGTGTGTATGAGCCATCCTCGCTTCATCAGCCTCCACTGGTGTGTGTGTGCCTGTGTGTGCCTATGTGTGTGTTTCAGTGTGTATGTCTGTGTATGTTTCAGTGTGTATGTCTGTGTGTGTGTTTCAGTGTGTATGTGTGTGTTTCAGTGTGTGTGTGTGTGTGTGTTTCAGTGTGTGTGTGTGTGTGTGTGCTTGAAGGGAAAGAGAATAAGCAGTATTAACACGGCAGTGTCATGCTGTTGACTGCGTGAGGTTGTGGGTGTGAAAGGTGTCACCCTCTATCCTCTGTGTTCACCACGCACTCTTAAGAGGGCTTCAGATCAATACAATAGCAGCCTATGCTACTCAAAGCAAGCTTAAAGCAACTCATAGCATTTATGGTTATATAAGTCCGTTTTTCCCTATCTGAGGACCATACACACAAGTGGATCCTTCCTGAAACTCCCCAAAATCTCCACAAACAGCTGACAAATGAATGGAAGAAATTAAAATTTGACTGAGAAACGAAACATAAAGGCAAAATATTTAACCAGCACAAAAATAATTGCGTCGGATGGTGGTACGCTTAACCAATATGAACTTTTATGCATTTTCCTTTCCTAAACGTCACTGAAACTACACCTAACCTGAACCTTAACCTAACCCTCGTTCCTAAACCTAACTTCAACACTTGATTACACTGAACAAAAATATAAAACGCAACATGCAACAATTTCAAAGATTTCACTGAGTTACAGTTCATATTTGGTATTGGTATTGTGGCAGCCGGCAGGGAGAGGTGAGGGGAGTGGTAATTGAGGAGAGAGATCTTGCAGGTAGCTGGATCCACCCACCAAGCCTAATAGGGACTTCCTGCCCCAACGAGGAAAGGCTGTGGGTCATTAAGCCAGGGAGTGCTTGGGGATAAAGGAGGAAGCAGCCTGCACAAAAGGGCAGAGGTGAGAGACAAGAGAAGTGTGAAGTGTGAAGTGTGAAGTGTGAAGTGTGAAGTGTGAAGTGTGAAGTGTGAAGTGTGAAGTGTGAAGTGTGAAGTGTGAAGTGTGAAGTGTGAGAGAAATGAGAACAAAATCTGTGTGATTGCCCGGTGTGACCTGGACTGTTGGACAACCCCCACCCCTCCTCCTCCTGCTGTGTACCGGACCGGATTGGCCGAGGACCCGAGTGTGAGGATTACCCCTGGGAAACGGGATGGACAAAGAGAACGGCTTGTGGACTGTGAGGTGACTGGTGAATTCCCGCTTCTTTCCCCGTTGTACCAAAATCCCTAATAAACTTCCGTTTTGCATTCGCTTTGTGCTACTGGTGCATGTTTTGTTATTGCACTTGGTGACGTGGAAACCCCTTGATCTTGCTACAGGATTTGCTGAGAAAGCAGCAGCTACCCTTCCTGGGATCCACACAACATGAAACATGACAATACAGAACATTAGTAGACAGGAACAGCTCAAGGCTAGAAATACAGACATTTAAAAATGGAACACGAAGCCTACATATCAATAGATAAGCCCAAACTATCTAGGTCAAATCTACATGCATGCAGGCCATGAAAGAACAGGGACATTTTCAGCTTCCAGGAATTGTGTACAGATCTGTGCGACATGGGTCCGTGCATTATCATGCTGAAACATGAGGTGATGGTGGCAGATGAATGGCACAACAATGGGCCTCAGGATCTTGTCACGGTACCTCTGCGCATTCAAATTGCCATCAATGAATTACAATTGTGCTCGTTGAATGTAGCTTATGCCTGCCCATACTATAACCCCACCACCACCGTGGGGCACTTTTCACAATGTTGACATCAGCAAACTGCTCTCTCACACAATGCCATACACACCGTCTGCCAACTGTTCAAACTGGGATTCATCCATGAAGAGCACACTTTGCCAGTGGCTATCAAAGGTGAGCATTTGCCCACTGAAGTCTGTTACAATGCCGAACTGCAGTCAGGTCAAGACCCTGGTGAAGATGAGCTTCCCTGAGACGGTTTCTGACAGTTTGTGCAGAAATTCGTTGGTTGTGCAAAACCACAGTTTAATCAGCTGTCCGGGTGGCTGGTCTCAGACGACAACAGCAAAGGTCCTTGTGAAGATGCTGGAGGAAACGGGTACAAAAGTATATATATCCACAGTAAAACGAGTCCTATATCGACATAACCTGAAAGGCCGCTCAGCTAGGAAGAAGCCACTGCTCCAGAACCACCATAAAAAAAGCCAGACTACGGTTTGCAACTGCACATGGGGACAAAGACTGTGCTTTTTGGAGAAATGTCTTCTGGTCTGATGAAACAAATATAGAACTGTTTGGTCCTAATGACCATCGCTGTGTTTGGAGGAAAAAGGGGGAGGCTTGCAAGCCGAAGAAAACCATCCCAACAGTGAAGCACGGGGGTGGCAGCATCATGTTGTGGGGGTGCTTTACTGCAGGAGGGACTGGTGCACTTCACAAAAAGATGGCATCATGAGGTAGGATAATTGTGTGGATATATTGAAGCAAATGGGTCTTCCAAATGGACAATGACCCAAGCATACTTCCAAAGTTGTGGCAAAATGGCTCAAGGACAACAAAAGTCAAGGTATTGGAGTGGCCATCACAAAGCCCTGACCTCAATCCTATAGAAATTTGGGCAGAACTGAACAAGCATGTGCGAGGAAGGAGGCCTACAAACCTGACTCAGTTACACCAGCTCTGTCAGGAGGAATGGGCCAAATTTCACCTAACTTATTTTGGGAAGCTTGTGGAAGGCTACCCAAAACGTTTGACCCAAGTTAAACAATTTAAAGGCAATGCTACCAAATACTAATTGAGTGTATGTAACCTTCTGACCCACTGGGAATGTGATGAAAGAAATAAAAGCTGAAATAAATCATTATCTCTACTATTATTCTGATTTTTCACATTCTTAAAATAAAGTGGTGATCCTAACTGACCTATGACAGGTCATTTTTTACTAGGTTTAAATGTCAGGAATTGTGAAAAACTGAGTTTAAATATATCTGGCTAAAGTGCGTGTAAACTTCCGACTTCAACCTTAAATGTCTAATGTCTGACCTGGTTGTAGACTGGTGTTATCAGGGGAGCCTCCGTTGGTATGGTGGCGGTGCTCTGGGTCTGTGCTGTGTCTAAATTTGAAGCCCCCCATAGGAACCCTCCACTCTAGGGTCTGAAGTCTGTCCTGGGCCTTGGCCTCGTGGAGGATCTCCATCTGCCTGGCCAGCAGATGCTCCAGCTGCAGCTACAACACACACAAATGCATATAATCAGTTGAAGATACATGTCTATTGTTACACACACATTAGAAAACACATAACACACAAACAACTGAGCCTGGAGTTCTATCAAAGACCATCTAAAAGGACAGCACAATCTTAAGTTCCTTCTCTAGTCTAGATACTCGTTGTTTACATGTATCTTTTTGGGGTGGTAGGTAGCCTAGTGGTTAGAGCGTTGGGACAGTAACCATAAAGGGTGCTGGATTGAATCCCTGAGCTGATATGGTACAAATCTGTCGTTCTGCCCCTGAACAAGGCAGTTAACCCACTGTTCCCCCGGTAGGCCGTCATTGTAAAGAAGAATTTGTTCTTAACTGACTTGCCTAGTTAAATAAAATTTCTGTCAGCCATTTCCAGCATCTACACTGTCTTGTCTGTTTCTCCAAAATAACAGAAAATAAGCCTGCAATTTGATGAGGGATAATGAGGTGAGTATTGGTGATGATGTCATAACAGACAAAGAGGGAATGGACGGGCTACTGCTTTACTTATTCTGTTTTTTTTCCCTCAATTATAAATGAGATATGAGGATACAAACTGTATTATAAAACAAAATAGCTTGTCAATGACTCTGCTGATGATATGCAGTGGTGAATCTTCACTTTCTCACATTTCTTCTAATTGGTATGACCCAGCCTATGCACCACCCGCAGATTGGACGTCAACTAGCCAGTTAGTCAGTCAGACAGCAAGCCATACAGTCGATCAGGCAGCCAAGCAGTTTGCTAGCCAGCCAGTCTTTATGTCTGTTTGTCTGTCAGTCTGTCCAGCCATCCCTCAGAGAGTGGTAGTGTAGTCACCTGGATGTTGCGTCCTGTGGTCTCCTCTCCTTTAGACTTGGCTGTGGCCAGCTGCTCCCTCAGGGTCTCTTGTCTCATGTGGATGGCCTGCAGGGCCTCCTGAAGGTCAAAGAAGCCCTCCTGACATGAGAGAGAGAGAGAGAGAGAGAGAGAGAGGAATGCCACTATCAGACCATGGTCCCATTCAGATTTTCTCTCATTTTATGCTCTACTCTACTCATGATGCCGTCTAGCTGAAATAATGTCACCCAGTCTCACCAGGGGATGCTTGTCACACTTATCTCCTGTGAAAAATAACTGTTATATTTTCAGTATGTCTACCCTTAGATCTGTTTATCGGATTCTGAAGTTGAAATTGAGGTCTGAATAAGGAGACAGTGGGTTGCCAGGTTGGGTTGGGTTGAGGGGGCTGTCCCTCCTCTCTGTACAGGGTTTGTGGAGGATGTAGGGGGAAGGTTAACGCATGTCTACAAGTGACGTAAATCTGAGCTCACCCTACCGCCACACCTTATGATTTATCACACCTTCACAGCACCCACAGAAGGTGTGGAGTCAGAGTGTGTGTATGTGAAAGAGAGGGAGAGACAGAGAGAAAAAGAGCATATGAGTATCGTGTGTGCGGACAACCCAACTGCGCAAGTGCATGGGGGTGGGTGGTTCTGAGCGCGCCCATGCGGTGATGTCATGTAAACCTCAGGACTATGGGTAGGCGTGACTGAGCTCATTTGGGCTTTTGTGTTGTCCATGTGGGCGTGTGGCTGGCTCTTAATGGGAGGGTGGCAGTTGTGTGTGTGTGTGTGTGTGTGTGTGTGTGTGTGTGTGTGTGTGTGTGTGTGTGTGTGTGTGTGTGTGTGTGTGTGTTTGTTTGAGACGGGGGTAGGGCAGAAGAGTGGGTGGGGATTAATTTTCTAACTCTCCATGGTTAACTCCAGTTAAGTCCTTTGTGGAGATAAATATGTAAAACTTCATCTCAAGGACACACAGTAACATGTTGTTAAAAGAAAACAACCAGGTTGTGAGAATAATTCGCCTTTAGTAAGAGAAAAGTGCCACAAAAATATTTGAAACACTGAAAAGGTGTGTCATGTATGTACAGATCTTAATTTGAGGCCATTTTCTATAGCAGGAAAATAATTCTGCAATAACAGGAAATGTTGAATTATAATGTGGATTATAATTCATTTATTAGGGCATTTTAATGTGTAAATTACAAACTTTAGAAGCCTTTTTAACCTTGTATACACTATAGGTTTACATTGCCTGCTGTGCAGGAATATTTGCAGCAACAAAAGAGTGATCAAATTAAGATCCTACATCTGTTGCAAATATCTTCAGTAGTCTCCAATAAATTCCAGGAAATATTTTTTCGATGAAAACAATCCACTTCAACACATTCATTCAAACAAATAACTGTATTTGTTCTACCAAGGTCTGCTATGTGACTGCCCCGGAGGACTGAGAAACAGGGGGAAGGTGATGGGGGGGGCGTGGGCCTGCTAGCTAGTCTCACCCTGGCCCACCCCTGGTCTGTGGAGGCGTAGGGGAAGCTCACTCACATCAGAGATTTGGACCGTCATCAAACATACCACTGGAGGGAGATGAATGGACAGCTGCCATAAGCTCAGCTCACAACAGTTCCCCACACAAAGACGCTCTTTACTGAACAACTCAAAAACAACTCAGAGGAGTTTCTGGGGGAACTCTTTACTCAACACCTGCACCACACGATGAGGAACGGAACTAGAGAAGCATTGACACACTGA